>NC_092116.1:2861398-3143898 GCF_045679555.1 Salvelinus alpinus
TCAGATTTTTTTAAGTGTTTTACAGCGAAAACACAATATAGTATTATATTAGCTTACCACAATAGCCAAACACACAACCGCATTTATCAGCAGCAAAAGGTAGCGATCGCAAAAAAACAGCAAAAGATATCAAATTAATCACTAACCTTGACCAACTTCATCAGATGACAGTCTTATAACATCATGTTACACAATACATATATGTTTTGTTCGAAAATGTGCATATTTAGAGGTACAAATCTTGGTTTTACATTGTGAATACGTAGCAGAAATGCACAAAATTCTCCGGATATATTTTGGACAGTCACCTAATCTAATCAAAGAACTCATCATAAACTTTACTAAAAAATACATGTTGTACAGCAAATGAAAGATACACTGGTTCTTAATGCAACCGCTGTGTTAGATTTAAAAAAATAACTTTAGTACGACATATAGCTTGCGTTATTGCGAGACAGCGCCCGCTATAAGGGCGGAGAATAGGACTAAACATTTCACACAAAAATACGAAATAACATCATAAATTGTTCTTACTTTTTGCTTAGCTTCCATCAGAATCTTGTACAAGGAGTCATTTGTCCAGAATAAATCGTTGTTTGGTTTTAGAATGTCCTTCTCTCCTGTCGAATTAGCAACCTTAGCTAGCGAAGTGGCGCGAAGATGTCCATCTTCACCTAACGCAGAGAACGGAAAAATCCCAAACTCCCGATAAACGTTGAATAATCTGATAAAACTATATTGAAAAAACATACTTTACGATGATATTATCACATGTATCAAATAAAATCAAAGCCGGAGATATTAGCTGTCTATACCGAACGCTTTTCAGAAGCCAATGCTGATGTCCTTCCCGCGCCTTGGTAGACAAAGGAAATTGTGGTCACGTCATTCCAAGAGCTCTTCTTCGACCTCAGATCAAGCTAGACACCCCATTCCACCTCCCACTGCCTGTTGACATCTAGTGGAAGGCGTATGAAGTGCATGTATATCCATAGATTTCAAGCAATTGAATATGAAGGCCCTGGAACAGAGCCTCGATTTCAGATTTATCACTTCCTGTCAAGAAGTTTGCTGCAAAATGAGTTCTGTTTTACTCACAGATATAATTCAAACGGTTTTAGAAACTTGAGAGTGTTTTTATGCTGCAGTAGTTTATGTGTCGGGGGGCTAGGGTCAGTTAGTTATATCTGGAGTACTTCTCCTGTCTTATCCAGTGACCTGTGTGAATTTAAGTATGCTCTCTTTAATTCTCTCCTCTCTTTCTTTCTCTCTCTCGGAGAACCTGAGCCCGAGGACCATACGTCAGGACTACCGGGCATGATGACTCCTTGCTGTCCCCAGTCCACCTGGCCTTGCTGCTGTTCCAGTTTCAACTGTTCTGCCTGCGGTTATGGAACAGGTTAACTCATTTTGCAGCAAACTTCCTGTCAGGAAGTGAAAAATCTGAAATCGAGGCTCTGTTCCAGGGCCCTCCTATTAATTTGCCTGAAATCTATGGATATACATGCACTTCATACGCCTTCCACTAGATGTCAACAGGCAGTGAGAGGTGGAATGGGGTGTCTAGCTTGATCTGAGACCGAACAAGAGCTTTTGGAATGACGTGTCTGGAAATATCATTGTCTTCGAAGGCGCGAGAAGCAACCCCAGATTGCCTTCTGAAAAGCTTTCGGTATACACGTTAGATATCTCCGGCTCTGATTTTATTTGATAGATGTGATAACATCATAAAGTAGTTTTTTTCAACCGAGTTGTATCAGTTTATTGAACGTTAATTGCGACTTTTGGAATTTTCTTTTCTTTGCGTGAGGTGAAGTTGTGCACGTTTGCGCCACATGGCTAGCTATGGTTGCTAATTCGACAGGCGAAGAGGACATTCTAAAACCAAACAACGATTTATTCTGGACAAAGGACTCCTTGTACAAGATTCTGATGGAAACTCTGATGAAAAGTAGAAACCATTTATGATGTTATTTCGTATTTCTGTGGAAAATGTTTAGTTCTATTTTCCGCCCTCATTGCAGGCGCTGTCTCGCTATAACGTAAGCTGTATGTACTAAAGTAATTTTTTTAAATCTAACACGGCGATTGCATTAAGAACTAGTGTATCTTTCATTTGCTGTACAACATGTATTTTTTAGTAAAGTTTAGGTGACTGTCCAAAATATCTCCGGATAATTTTGTGCATTTTGACTACGTATTCACACTGTAAAACCACGATTTGTACCGCTAAATATGCACATTTTCGAACAAAACATATATCTATTGTGTAACATGATGTTATAGGACTGTCATCTGATGGAGTTTGTCAAGGTTAGTGAATAATTTTATATCTTTTGCTGTTTTTTTGCGATCGCTACCTTTGCTGTGAATGAATGCGGTTGGCTGGTTGGCTATTGTGGTAAGCTAATATAATGCTATATTGTGTTTTCGCTGTAAAACACTTAAAAAATCTGAAATATTGGCTGGATTCACAAGATGTTTAACTTTCATTTGCTGTACACCATGTATTTTTCATAAATGTTTTATGATGAGTAATTAGGTATTTCACGTTGCTCTCTGTAATTATTCCAGCTGCTTTGGTGATATTTTTTTATGGTAGCTGCAATGTAAAACTATGATTTATACCTCAAATATGCAAATTTTCGAACAAAACATAGATTTATTGTATAACATGTTATAAGACTGTCATCTGATGAAGTTGTTTCTTGGTTAGTGACTAATTATATCTCTATTTGGTCGGGTTTTGTGATAGCTACCTATGCGGTAGAAACATTTTGAAAATATGCGGTTGAGTCTTTTGCTATTGTGGTTAGCTAATAGAAATACATATTGTGTTTTCGCTGTAAAACATTTTAAAAATCGGAAATGATGGCTGGATTCACAAGATGTGTATCTTTCATTTGGTGTCTTGGACTTGTGATTTCATGATATTTATATGCTAGTATTTACTTGTGGCGCTATGCTAGGCTATGCTAGTCAGCTTTTTTTACTGATGAGGATGCTCCCGGATCCGGGATGGTGACCAATAGAAGTTAAGAACAAGAGTATCTTTAATTACAGTATATGTAAAACATGTATCTTTCATCAAAGTTTATGATGAGTATTTCTGTTATTTGACGTGGCTCTCTGTAATTACTCCGGATATTTTGGAGGCATTTCTGAACATGGCGCCAATGTAAACCGAGATTTTTGGTAATAAATATGCACATTATCGAACAAAAAATAAATGTATTGTGTAACATGATGTACTATGAGTGTCATCTGATGAAGATTATCAAAGGTTAGTGATTAATTTTATCTCTGTTTCTGCTTTTGTGTGACTATCTTTGGCTGGGAAAAATGGCTGTGTGTTTTTTGGATTTGGTGGTGATCTAACATAAATATATGTTGTGTTTTCGCTGTAAAATATTTAAAAAATCGGACACGATGGGTAGATTAACAAGATGTTTATCTTTCATTTGCTGTATTGGACTTGATAATGTGTGAAAGTTACATATTTCAAAAAAATATATTTGAATTTCGCGCGCTGCCTTTTCAGCGGAATGTTGGGGGGGGGTTCCGCTAGCGGAACGTGTGTCCTAGAAAGTTTAAATTGTAACAATTTGTTTTTCCTCGGTCTACCATGCTATTTCAATAATAATAAATCATCAGATTTTTCCAGATTGATTGATTTCCAAGTTTTTCATTTTTTCAAGGTGAGTGTTGAGAAGGTAATCATCCAGACCATTAGGTATTTCACTACACCCCGATACAGTGGTCCCTCCTTTAAAAGTTGCAGCGTACTGCGACGCAGCTTGCATGTTGCCGCAAAATTCTATGACACGTTATTTAAGTGTGAACCACTGGTACCATTAATGCTAGTTAGTGCTAGGTTGACCACCAGAGGGCATCTTTGAGAAGCATTTGATAGCCTTCAATAATGGCTGTACTAGAGAATGCGTGCTCGCGATAGAACGGGGTTCAATTCTCCAACGGGGAGGAAGGAGTAGGCTGTCTTTGTAAATAAGAATTTGTTCTTAACTGATTCCATATGTGTTATTTCAAAATAGTAAAAATAGCAGTCTTGCTTATTTCATATGATTAATATTATTGTGTTTCTATTCCAAGAAAAAATAAAAACCCTCTGGGCCTCTGTTAAGATGGAACGGAAAATATGGCGCTGTACAACGTGACGGTCGGGAGTACAGTACCAGGCTATTTATCTCAAGAATCCCCATGTCGTGTGGGCAGGGCATGTGGGAGACAGGGGTTCAATTCTCTGATTGGGAGGAAGGAGTAGGCTGTTCTTGTAAATAAGAATTTGTTCTTAACTGACTTGCCTAGGTAAATAAAGGGTACACTAAGAGCATAACATTTCTGGGCTGTAATTTTCTAATTCTAGTCTAACCAATACCCAAACGGTGATAAAATGAAAATATAAATTATATTGATTTATCAAGACCAGTTCCCATTCTTGTTTCAGAGCAGCGTGAAACGGTACTAAAATAGTTGTAGGCTTTTGCTTCAGATGCGATTGCTTTTACTTCAATATCCTCTTTAAATAAATCAGACCGACACCACTTTTAAGAGCACATTACTCAACACTAGTGAGAATCATGTCGCCTACAGTGCTACCTGCATCTGTAGCAATGCATTTTGCACTGCGGGAGCACCCATCCACTCCGGAGCCCGCATCCACAAATGTCAAAATACAGAGAGTTGTTGGTAAAAGGTATATTGTCCTGCTAATAGCCCATAATGGGCTATTATAATACTGTACATGGTGTCCAGGTCAGGATAACTAAAACATTTCTTAATTAACCTCTCTAGGGTATGTGGGACGGTTGCGTCCCACCTCGTCAACAGCCAGTGAAACTGCAGGGCGCCAAATTCAAAACAACAGAAATCCCATAATTTTAATTCCTCAAACATACAAGTATTTTACAACATTTTAAAGCTACAGTTGTTGTAGCCACAGTGTCCGATTTCAAAAAAGGTTTTACGACGAAAGCACACCAAACGATTATGTTAGGTATGAGCCAAGTCACAGAAAAAGACAGCCATTTTTCCAGCTAAAGAGAGCAGTAACAAAAAGCAGAAATAGAGATAAAATTAATCACTAACCTTTGATGATCTTTATCAGATGACACTCATAGGACCACATGTTACACAATACATGTATTTTTTGTTCGGTAAAGTTCATGTTTATATCCAAAAATCTGAGTTTAGGCAAGACGCTACTGTATCACTTGGCAAAAAAAAAATTACTATAAAATCAATATTTCATTAAATCACACATGAAAGATACCAAATTAAAGCTACACTGATTGTGAATCCAGCCAACATGTCAGAATTCAAATAGGCTTTTCAGCGAAAGCATACGATGCTATTATCTGAGCATAGCACCATAGTAAACAAAAGAGAGAAAACATTTCAACCCTGCAGGCGCGACACAAAACGCAGAAATAAAAATATAATTCATGCCTTACCTTTGACGAGCACTCCAATATGTCCCATAAACATCACAAATGGTCTTTTTGTTCGATTAATTCCTTCGATATATATCCAAAATGTCCATTTATTTGGCGCGTTTAATCCAGAAAAACACAGGTTCCAACTTGTGAAACGTGACTACAAAATATCTCAAAAGTTACCTGTAAACTTTGCCAAAACATTTCAAACTACTTTTGTAATACAACTTTAGGTATTTTTTTACGTAAATAATTGATAAAATTGAAGACGGGATGATCTGTGTTCAATACAGGATTAAAACAAACTGTAGCTAGCTTTCTGGTCACGCGCCTCTAACAAACAGTACACAACAACTGACCCTCGTTCAAAATGGCCGTACTTCTTCATTACACAAAGGAAAAAACCTCAACCAATTTCTAAAGACTGATGACATCCAGTGGAAGCGGTAGGAACTGCAAAAAGGTCAATTAGAAATCTGGATTCCCAATGAAAATCCATTGAAAAGAGAGTGACCTCAAAAAAAAATCTGAATGGTTTGTCCTCGGGGTTTCGCCTGCTAAATAAGTTATGTTATACTCAGACATGATTCAAACAGTTTTAGAAACTTCAGAGTGGTTTCTATCGAAATCTACTACCAATATGCATATCTTATCTTTTGGGGATGAGTAGCTGGCAGTTGAATTTGCGTATGCTTTACATCCAAATGTGAAAATGCTGCCCCCTACCCTAGAGAAGTTAAGGGGAGACATTTAAATGTTTTGGAATGGCCTAGTCAAACACCTCAATCCAATTGAGGATGTGTGGTATGACTTAAAATTGCTATTCATCAGCAGAACCCATCCAACTTGAAGGAGCTGGAGCAGTTTTGCCTTGAAGAATGGGCAAAAAACCCAGTGGCTAGATGTGCCAAGCTTAGAGACATACCCCAACAGACTTGCAGCTGTAATTGCTGCAAATGTTGTCTCTACAAAGTATTGACTTTGGGGGGGTGAATAGTTATTCACGTTCAAGTTTTCCATTTATTTGTCTTATTTCTTGTTTGTTGCACAATAACAAATATTTTGCATCTTCAAAGTGGTAGGCATTTTGTGTAAATCAAATGATTCAACCCCCCAAAAAAATATATTTTAATTCCAGGTTTTAAGGCAATAAAATAGGAAAAATGCCAAGGGGGTGAATACTTTCGCAAGCCACTGTAGAGTGGTTCCTCCTTTAAAAAGTTGTGAGCTTACACCATGGGACTTAGAGGTACCCAGGCTTCATTGCTCCAGACCACCACAACGGGAGTTAGAGCACTCATTATGTATTTGAGTCCCAAAGTTTTTATATGACCAATCATATCGAGTGGTTCCCACAACGAATTTGACACGAGCCATCCCTCTCTGGTGACTTTCTTCAGCAATGATGGCTGACAAAACATTACAGGGGAAGCAAATGTAAGTAGTTATAACGTCATAACGAGTCAAGCCAAAAATGTACAATTAAGAGGAACATGGTAGTTAATGTAAAGACAAACAATTGTGCATATTTTTTTGTCATTAAGCTAATTTACGAAAATCGCTATTTAGCAAGTTTGTTTTCTGTCATATCCAATACCAGGTGTATCAAACTCCATTCTGTGAATGGTGCTGGGTCTGCACGTATGTATTACAATTATGCACTTCAACAGTGTTTACCACTCCTCTTCCTGGGACATCAATTATTACACATTGTAACTATGGAATAGAATAGAAACATGTTTTAAGTAAAGGCTGATTTGTAATTCATATATACAGAATAAAAACAATAGATCCTGCCCAAAAGTGTGCTGAATGACGCGTGGAAGAGAATGAGGAACGAGATGGGAGTAACATTCCAGGCTACTTGCTCTGAGACCTGCATAATAATGTAATGAAACAAGCAGGGAGCAGGTTTATAACCCTCAACATTCTATCCCAAAGTCCGGCACGCTATCGACTGTGCCCAAATGTATTAATTGGGGTTGGGGCCGATTGTGGCTAAAAACATTTTATCAATTGGAATCTTTAACATTTTGAATCCAAGATGGCGTAGCAGTCAGATGTCCTTTGTCCTCGTGCTGTCCCGTGTATATATTTTTTATATATTTTTCTTCGCATTTCTTTTTATATATATATTTTTTCTTCTTAAAAACTCAACTTCAAAACACTCTCCTGCAACCTACCTCACCAAATGTGGTGCGGATCTGTTTTTTTTTCTCCTCAAAGGTATTATTCACCTCGTATCCGAAATCTACAACAGAAGCTAGCCAGAAGTTAGCCAGCTCACAAGCTAACGTGAGTAGTTCAGCTAACCACAGCTAGCGCTTATCAGCTATCCTTTAGCTCGGAAAACTATTGCCAGTTTTGTACAACGCGACTCAGACCAGAGCATACCAGACCTATTTTCTCTCCATATCCCCGGATTTTTACCGCAAGCTCTGGACATTTACACCTGGATCTTGCAGCTAACTAGCTGCTATCCGAGTGACTATTGGCTAACATCAATTCCGGAGCAAACACCAATTATCCCGGAGCTAGCCAGCTGAAGAGTTCCATCAGCCACTCCTGGGCTACAATCACCTATCCGGACCCGTTTTACTGCCGATGCGGAGCCCCACCGGGCCTTCACGACTGGGATACCGACGTTATCTGCCCGAGGGAGTTATTCAACTGGCCCCTCCATCGCGACGTAACCTGAACGCCCATATGCTAACTGCGGCCCGCTAATCGTTAGCTGTCTTGAGCATATCGGCTGCTATCTGAACAGGTCTATCGAACAATCTTACGCCGCGGGCTAGCTTAGTGGAGGCCTCACTGCTCCATCTACGGCTGCCCCCTGGACACTATGATCACTTGGCTACATAGCTGATGCTTGCTTGACTGTCCATTAATTCACGGTACTCCATTCCGTTTATTTGTGTTTTATCTGTCGGCTCTGTGCTTTAACTCAGGATCTGTGTGTAGTTAATCCGACCCTCTCTGCCTAGCCGTCACCATTTTTTACCTGCTGCTGCTGTGTTAACTGACTAGCTGCTGTTATCTCACCTGCTGTTTTAGCTAGCTCTCCCAATCAAGACCTGCAATCACTTTATGCCTTATTGTATGTCTCCCTCAAATATCAATATGCCTTGCATACTGTTGTTCAGGCTAGTTATCATTGTTTTGGTTTGCAATGGACCACGTAGTTCCACTCTCCGTACCTCCGATACCTCCTTTGTCCCACCCCCCACACATGCGGTGACCTCACCCATTGAGACCAGCATGTCCAGAGATACAACCTCTCTTATCATCACCCAGTGCCTGGGCTTGCCTCCGCTGTACCCACGCCCCACCATACCCCTGTCTGCACATTATGCCCAGAATCTATTCTACCACGCCCATAAATCTGCTCCTTTTATTCTTTGTCCCCAACGCTCTAGGCGACCAGTTTTGATAGCCTTTAGCCGCACCCTCATCCTACTACTCCTCTGTTCCTCGGGTGATGTGGAGGTAAACCCAGGCCCTGCATGTCCCCAGTCACCCTCATTTGTTGACTTCTGTGATCGAAAAAGCCTTGGCCTCATGCATGTCAACATCAGAAGCCTCCTCCCTAAGTTTGCCTTACTCACCGCTTTAGCACACTCTGCCAACCCTGATGTCCTTGCCGTGTCCGAATCCTGGCTTAGGAAGGCCACCAAAAATTCTGAGATTTCCATACCCAACTATAACACTTTCCGTCAAGATAGAACTGCCAAAGGGGGAGGAGTTGCAATCTACTGCAGAGATAGCCTGCAAAGTTCTGTCATACTTTCCAGGTCTATGCCCAAACAGTTCGAACTTCTAATTTTTAAAATTAATCTCTCCAGAAATAAGTCTCTCACTGTTGCCGCCTGCTACCGACCCCCCTCAGCTCCCAGCTGTGCCCTGGACACCATCTGTGAATTGATCGCTCCCCATCTAGCTTCAGAGTTTGTTCTGTTAGGTGACCTAAACTGGGATATGCTTAACACCCCGGCAGTCCTACAATCCAAGCTTGATGCCCTCAATCTCACACAAATCATCAAGGAACCCACCAGGTACAACCCTAAATCCGTAAACATGGGCACCCTAATAGACATTATTCTGACCAACCTGCCCTCCAAATACACCTCTGCTGTCTTCAATCAAGATCTCAGTGATCACTGCCTCATTGCCTGTATCCGCCACGGGTCCGCGGTCAAACGACCACCCCTCATCACTGTCAAACGCTCCCTAAAACACTTCTGCGAGCAGGCCTTTCTAATCGACCTGGCCCGGGTACCCTGGAAGGATATTGACCTCATCCCGTCAGTTGAGGATGCCTGGTCATTCTTTAAATGTTACTTCCTCACCATATTAGACAAGCATGCTCCGTTCAAAAAATGCAGAACCAAGAACAGATATAGCCCTTGGTTCACTCCAGACCTGACTGCCCTCGACCAGCACAAAAACATCCTGTGGCGAACTGCAATAGCATCGAAGAGCCCCCGCGATATGCAACTGTTCAGGGAAGTCAGGAACCAATACACGCAGTCAGTCAGGAAAGCAAAGGCCAGCTTTTTCAAGCAGAAATTTGCATCCTGTAGCTCTAACTCCAAAAAGTTCTGGGATACTGTAAAGTCCATGGAGAACAAGAGCACCTCCTCCCAGCTGCCCACTGCACTGAGGCTAGGTAACACGGTCACCACCGATAAATCCGTGATAATCGAAGACTTCAACAAGCATTTCTCAATGGCTGGCCATGCCTTCCTCCTGGCGACTCCAACCTTGGCCAACAGCCCCGCCCCCTCCGCTGCTACTCGCCCAAGCCTCCCCAGCTTCTCCTTTACCCAAATCCAGATAGCAGATGTTCTGAAAGAGCTGGAAAACCTGGACCCATACAAATCAGCTGGGCTTGACAATCTGGACCCCCTATTTCTGAAACTGTCCGCCGCCATTGTCGCACCCCCTATCACCAGCCTGTTCAACCTCTCCTTCGTATCATCTGAGATCCCCAAGGATTGGAAAGCTGCCGCGGTCATCCCCCTCTTCAAATGGGGAGACACCCTGGACCCAAACTGTTACAGACCTATATCCATCCTGCCCTGCCTATCTAAGGTCTTCGAAAGCCAAGTCAACAAACAGATCACTGACCATCTCGAATCCCACCGTACCTTCTCCGCTGTGCAATCCGGTTTCCGAGCCGGTCACGGGTGCACCTCAGCCACGCTCAAGGTACTAAACGATATCATAACCGCCATCGATAAAAGACATTACTGTGCAGCCGTCTTCATCGACCTGGCCAAGGCTTTCGACTCTGTCAATCACCATATTGTTATCGGCAGTCTCAGTAGCCTCGGTTTTTCTAATGACTGCCTTGCCTGGTTCACCAACTACTTTGCAGACAGAGTTCAGTGTGTCAAATCGGAGGGCATGTTGTCCGGTCCTCTGGCAGTCTCTATGGGGGTACCACAGGGTTCAATTCTCGGGCCGACTCTTTTCTCTGTATACATCAATGATGTTGCTCTTGCTGCGGGCGATTCCCTGATCCACCTCTACGCAGACGACACCATTCTATATACTTCCGGCCCTTCCTTGGACACTGTACTATCTAACCTCCAAACGAGCTTCAATGCCATACAACACTCCTTCCGTGGCCTCCAACTGCTCTTAAACGCTAGTAAAACCAAATGCATGCTTTTCAACCGTTCGCTGCCTGCACCCGCACGCCCGACTAGCATCACCACCCTGGACGGTTCCGACCTAGAATATGTGGACATCTATAAGTACCTAGGTGTCTGGCTAGACTGCAAACTCTCCTTCCAGACTCATATCAAACATCTCCAATCCAAAATCAAAGCAAGAATCGGCTTTCTATTCCGCAACAAAGCCTCCTTCACTCACGCCGCCAAACTTACCCTAGTAAAACTGACTATCCTACCGATCCTCGACTTCGGCGATGTCATCTACAAAATAGCTTCCAATACTCTACTCAGCAAACTGGATGCAGTGTATCACAGTGCCATTCGTTTTGTTACTAAAGCACCTTATACGACCCACCACTGCGACCTGTATGCCCTAGTCGGCTGGCCCTCGCTACATGTTCGTCGTCAGACCCACTGGCTCCAGGTCATCTACAAGGCTATGCTAGGTAAAGTGCCGCCTTATCTCAGTTCACTGGTCACGATGGCTACACCCACCCGCAACACGCGCTCCAGCAGGTGTATCTCACTGATCATCCCTAAAGCCAAAACCTCATTTGGACGCCTTTCCTTCCAGTTCTCTGCTGCCTGCGACTGGAACGAATTGCAAAAATCTCTGAAGTTGGAGACTTTTATCTCCCTCAACAACTTTAAAAATCTGCTATCCGAGCAGCTAACCGATCGCTGCAGCTGTACATAGTCCATCTGTAAACTACCCACCCAATTTACCTACCTCACCCCCCATACTGCTTTTATTTATTTACTTTTCTGCTCTTTTGCACACCAGTATCTCTTCTTGCACATGATCATCTGATGATTTATCACTCCAGTGTTAATCTGCTAAATTGTAATTATTCGATTTATTGCCTACCTCATGCCTTTTGCACACATTGTATATAGATTCTCTTTTTTTTTTTCTACCATGTTATTGACTTGTTTATTGTTTACTCCATGTGTAACTCTGTGTTGTCTGTTCACACTGCTATGCTTTATCTTGGCCAGGTCGCAGTTGCAAATGAGAACTTGTTCTCAACTAGCCTACCTGGTTAAATAAAGGTGAAATAAAAAATAAAAAAACATGTCGAAAGGGGAAAAGTATTATTATTAGTTTTTCACAAGTGCAGCAGGATGGGCTATTAGCTGAACAATAGACTATTCAACCTTTACTAAAGAGTTGTCTAATAGCCGAGCTAGGTGTGAAATCCGCCAACCTACAACAAATCATTTGTATCTATCTTTCCACATCTACCTACAAACGGTTAATGTTCTGAAAAAAATAAAATATATATATATTGGTCATGGCTCCCGAGTGGCGCAGCGGTTTAAGGCACTGCATCTAGGTGCAAGAGGCTTTACTACAGTCCCTGGTTCAAATTCAGGCTGTATCACATCAGACCGTGATTGGGAGTGCCATAGAGCGGCGCACAATTGTCCCAGCGTCATCCGATTTTGGCTGGGGTAGGCCTTCATTGTAAATAAGAATTTGTTCTTGCCTGACTTGCCTAGTTAAATAAAGGTTCAATTTAAAAAACATCTGGCGGCATCCTCAGCGCAATCAATAGGAAGTTAACAGTGGCTGGTGCTGAAAATATAGCTAACTTGTTGGAGAAACCGATGGAGAAAACCTACACCAGTCGAGCAATTCATTTCAACAATTCTCTTCATTTTAATGTGACTTTACAAACAACAAGAGGGATTAATTGGAATCTATTTATGTGTGACACAATAAAGAATGTAAACAAGATGTAAACAAGATGCTGTGTTTCGTATTTACAGTAGTGATGGAAAGAAAACTTTTCACAACTGTAGCAGGTGTAGCCCATCATGCAAATGATTCCTACTACTTGGACAATAGACTTTTTATAGCCCGGCTGTGAAAATCCCTCAACTTGCAATGTATTCGATGCTTAAAACTTCTTCTAACTAGGGGGCGCAATTTTTACATTTGGCAAAATATGCGTACCCATTTTAAAATGCCTATTTCTCAGCCCCCGAAACTAGAATATGCATATAATATCAGATTAGGATAGAAAACACTGTAAACACTGAAAACTGTAAGAATTTTGTCTGTGAGTTAAGTACTCTAAAGGGTTACATTTCTAACTCAAAACAACAGTACAGTATTTCTTCAGCATCATATTTTTGCATTAGTTAATCAAATATAATAACGAGAAAAAAGACATTCAAATGAGGATGTTAATATTAACTACATTTTAGTCGCAATTCCACCCAGCTCCATGACCACAGGTAAAACCTTGCTGAGATGATCAATGTATTTGTTGCATTGTTGTATCGTCAATGTATCTAGCCAAAACATCTTGAAAAAATATTTTGAGATATACTGTAGGCCTACCAAATGGGTTGTAGGCATTTAATTTATTTATTTTTATTTAAGCTTTATTTTACTACATAAAAGTCTACTTTCTCTGCTGGCGTCTAGACCCAGTTTATGACCTCATTTGCAATGCAAACCCGGGCGGCAGTGTGTTTTGGGTCATTGTCTGCATTTGGAGAAGCTAGGTTTGGAGAAGAAAAAAATACATTTAGCCTAACAGACAAACTTAGGTACAATAATAGAAATGTATACATGTAAATAGGCCTAAACGTAACTAAATATTGCTATAATCCAACCATGAAAGAAACGATGTGTACCCAGAAACACCTCTCTGACATAATACCCAGCATATCTCTTGATGATTTCTTCCTTAAGTACCTTTTGCTTTGTAAATAGTCTTCATACTGTAATTAGAGCGATCTTGATGTCGAGCCGTGATTCCAGCAGATTACAGATTGCCTTTGCCGATCGCTCGTCATCTTCATTCATTATGAGTCGATGGCTTGAATAGTCTCGCTGGAAATGAAATACAATGTGAAAATGTTTAGCATCCAGTAAAGATCAGCAGTTGATTTATTTAAGCATTATTTTTATCTTATTAGGCCTACATTTAAAGTATTGTAGCCTACTGTACCTGTTCGTTTTCCTGGGCTTTCGAGTTCGGTGTAAAACAGGCATCTGATGATAGTGTTTGCGAATAACATTGTCCGTGACCAAAATCCCCAAGTCTACCAATATTTTTGAAATGTCTCCAGTAGATTTTCCGTTCCTCCTGAATTCCCTAATCTGCTCACTTAAATGAATAGAGATCCTGGTTATGGTGCTACAGTATAATCAAAATGAGGGCAATCGCCAATCTGATGTACACGTATAGCCTATTGTAACCTGAAAGTCACGCCGTTCCTCCACCCTTAACACAGTGGTACCCATTCCAGGGTTAGGACTGTAACCACCAGAGGACTTGAAAATGAGCCGGAGCTGAGAGGATCGCCAAAACTAAAGGTATTTCGGTTTCAGAGCATTTTATAAAATAAAGAAGGAATGTAGTCTATCAATGTGTAGGCATACTGTGTAATAATTTCGATAATTGTGTACTAAAAATGTGAATGTGTTTTTGCAGAGCTTACAACCATGCCGACATCCTTGAAGATCAGTGGACAAAGGGCTGGACAACGGGCCGCACCGAAAAAACGCATGGTTGCCAAGAAAGCGGTTAGCTAAGCTAGATTCTTAAAATGTGTACGCAGCATTTGTGTGTTGGAGTCACTTTTAATTCAAAATGTATCTACCGTTTCTATCATAGGCCACTGTAATCGATGGTGGCTCAGGGCGGTACCATTCTGCTCCTAATGAGGAGAGTCACTTCTCATTAGCGGCGAGTTAGGCGGCATTGGCGGAGAGTCAGGTGGAGAATGACGAGTTGAAAAGGGCGAGGAACAAGATGGAGTCACAATCCATGCCATGCACACCTGTGAGCTTTGGAACTCCACCTCCGACAGGCAGAGTCAACATACGTGGCGGGTTCATCAGGTCTTCGGTTCACCCTGACATTTCCATTCCTCTTCTGACAACAGAACTTGACCAACTGCTCACCAGGCACAGAAAGGGCCGCCCGGACCGTTATGCTGTTCTGCTATTCCAAGGATGTTTAACCGAAGAGAGATACCACGAGTGGGCACGGAATACAAACTGGGATGGATCCCGAGGCAAATGTGGCTTACCAGTGAACATCCGGGTGTTGATCATTAATACTGTCTCTCAGAAGTTTCCGTCTGATGCAACTGATGCAACCCGAAAAAGTATTAAAGACAGAGTTAATGAGTACTTGAGGTCACCGAGAAAGTCTGCACATTGCCTGCTCTCCCTTATGTAAGGAATTAGGCACTTTCCCATGTTTACTACAGTATGCACTGTATGCTATGTTTACTTGTCAGACTGCACAGTAGCCTAAAAAGCAAATGCAGGTGGCTTACATCTTCAAAATGTTTTATTATCCAAATGTAAAAGCATATACTGTACAGTACTGTATTTCTTCACCAGCATCTTTATGCTTTCGTTAACCCTTATGCTTTCGCCTAAAATGACATACACAAATCTAACTGTCTGTAGCTCAGACTCTGAAGCAAGGCTATGCATATTATTGGTACCATTTGAAAGAAAACACTTTAAAGTTTGTGGAAAAGTAAAAGGAATGTAGGAGAATATAACACAATAGATCTGGTAAAAGATAATACAAAGAAAAGAAAACAGCTGTTCTTTTGTATTTTTTGGTACAATCATCTGTGAAATGCAAGAGAAAGACCATAATGTATTATTCCAGCACAGGTGCAATTTAGATTTTGGCCACTAGATGACATCAGTGTATGTGCAAAGTTTTAGATTGATCCAATGGACCATTGCATTTCTGTTCAAAATGTTGTATCAAGACAGCCCAAAAGTGCCTAGTTTGTTTATTAATAACTTTTCATGTTCAAATTTGTGCACTCTCTTCAAAAAATAGCATGGTATTCTTTCACTCTAATAGCTACTGTAAATTTGTGCAGTTAGATTAACAAGAATTTAAGCTTTCTGCCAATATCATGTCTATGTCCTGGGAAATGTTCTTGTTACTTACAACCTCATGCTAATTGCATTAGCCTACGTTAACTTCTTGCCACTAGGGGGGTGCTATTTCGACATAGCACAAATGTGTATCAATGTAAACGGCCTCCTACTCAATTCTTGCTCGTACAATATGCATATTATTCTTACTATTGGATAGAAAACACTCTCTAGTTTCTAAAACCGTTGGAATTATGTCTGTAAGTGAAACAGAACTCGACTTAGAGCACTTTTCCTATGTCTGTGTGAGAATGGGAAATTTTATCATCTGCTTTGAGACCTGTCTTTAACTTTGCCTGTCTTCTATTGGTTGAGATGCACTGCATACGCCTTCCCCTGGCTGTTAGCGAATAGGGAGAGTTGAAATGACGTCTCTACGTATTTCCCAAAGTTTTTAAATTGATTGGAACCGAGGTGTCCGATCTTTTGGGACTTCACGCTGACGCAAAGAGGGTCTTGGCATGTCTTTTTAGAACGTCTGGTTTTAGCTCCTAGAAGTATCCGGCTCTGTTTTTATTCGCTATAGGCTTTAAAGACATCATAATCTTGTTATTTTGAACCGAATTATACCAGTTTAGGTCAGTATATTGCGATTTTCAGGTATTTATTTCCATGGCGCTGTAGAAACGTGGGTGTCTCTCTCTCGAATGCCATTCTGTACTGCTAATAGCAACGTCGAGGGAAACATTCTCCAACCCAGCAACGATTCTTTTGGCCAACGGACACCTTTCACAAGATTCTGATGGGAGTTCAGCTAATAGTAGGTACTATTTATGCTGATAAAACGTTGTTCTGTTGAAAAAGAAAAATGTATTATTATTTTCCATGTAGCATTGCGCTATCGCACCCTGTATTGTACCCAGTATTGCGCAGTAAGGTTAATTTTAAAAATGTAATTCAGCGATTGCATTAAGAACTAATTTCTCTTTCAATTGCTGTCCAACCTGTATTTTTTTAGTCAAGTTTATGAATAGTTTTCGATAAGATTAGGTGCCTTTCCAAAATGGCGCCGGACAGATTGCTTGATTTTTTGCCCACTAAACACGTTGTGTAAACACGAATTGTGCAGCTAAATATGCACATTTTCGAACAAACTATATGCATTGTGTAATATGATGTTACAGGACTGTCATCTGAAGAATTCTGAGAAGGTTAGTGAAAAAATTTATAGCGTTTGGTGGTTTATAACGTTATTGCTATTTTTGGCTTGAATCAATGCTACTGTGTGACTGACTTGTAGTAAGCTAAGATAACGCTATATTGTGTTTTCGCTGTAAAACACTTAAAAAATCTGACATATTGGCTATATTCACATGATCTGTGTCTTTCATCTGCTGTACGCTGTGTATTTTTAAGAAATGTTTTATGATGAGTAATTAGCTAATACACGATGGTCTCTGTAGTTATTTTAGTGATAGTTGTAATGGGGGCTGCAATTGTAAACTATGATTTATACCTGAAATATGCACATTTTTCTAACAAAACCTATGCTATACAATAAATATGTTATCAGACTGTCATCTGATGAGAATTGTTTCTTGGTTAGTGGCTATTTATATCTTTATTTGGTCGAATTTGTGATAGCTACTGATGCAGTAAAAAATATGGTGGAGTAAAAAAAGTGGTGTCTTTTGCTAACGTGGTTAGCTAATAGATTTACATTGTGTCTTCCCTGTAAAACATTTAAAAAATCAGAGATGATGGCTTGAATCACAAGATCTGTATCTTTCATTTGGTGTCTTGGACTTGTGATTTCATGAACATTTTATTTTATGATATCCCTGTAACTTTAGGCTAGGCTATGCTAGTCAGCTTTTGTGATGGGGGGGATCCCGGATCCGGGTTTGTGACTCTATAAAGGTTAAAAAGAAAATAATAATAATTATGGTTAGTCCTCGGGGTTTTGCCTGCTACATAAGTTCTGTTATACTTACAGATATGATTCAAACAGTGTTAGAAACTTCAGAGTGTTTTCTATCCAAATCTACTAATAATATGCATCTCTTATATTCTGGGGATGAGTAGAAGGAAGTTGAAATTGGGCACGCTATTTTTACAAAAGTGAAAACTCTGCCCCCTATCCTAGAGAAGTTTAACACAGTGTCCAAAGAAGGGCCAGAAGTATACAGAATGGTGTCGTCTGCGTAGAGGTGGATCAGAGACTCACCAGCAGCAAGAGCGACATCATTGATGTATACAGAGAAGAGAGTCGGTCCAAGAATTGAACCCTGTGGCACCCCCATAGAGACTGCAAGAGGCCCGGACAACAGGCCCTCCGATTTGACACACTGAAATTTAGCAGAGAAGTAGTGAACCAGGCGAGGCAATCATTTGAGAAACCAAGGCTATCGAGTCTGCCGATGAGGATGTGGTGATTGACAGAGTCAAAAGCCTTGGCCAGGTCAATGAATACGGCTGCACAGTATTGTTTCTTATCGATGCCGGTTAGGATATCGTTTAGGACCTTGAGCGGGGATGAGGTGCACCCATGACCAGCTCTGAAACCAGATTGCATAGCGGAGAAGGTATGGTGGGATTCGAAATGGTCGGTAATCTGTTTGTTGACTTGGCTTTCGAAGACCTTAGAAAGGCAGGGTAGGATAGATATAGGTCTGTAGCAGTTTGGGTCAAGAGTGTCCCTCCCTTTGAAGAGGGGGATGACCGCAGCTGCTTTCCAATCTTTGGGAATCTGAGACGACACGAAAGAGAGGTTGAACAGACTAGTAATAGGGGTTGGAACAATTTCGGCAGATAATTTTAGAACGAAAGGGTCCAGATTGTCTAGCCTGGCTGATTTGTAGGGGTCCAGATTTTGCAGCTCTTTCAGAACATCAGCTAACTGGATTTGGGAGAAGGAGAAATGGGGAAGGCTTGGGCGAGTTGCTGTGGGGGGTGCAGTGCTGTTGACCGGGGTAGAGGTAGCCAGGTGGAAAGCATGGCCAGCGGTAGAAAAATGCTTATGGATATTTTCAATTATAGTGGATTTATCACTGGTGACAGTGTTTCCTGTCCTCAGCGCAGTGGGCAGCTGGGAGGAGGTGTTCATATTTTCCATGGACTTTACATTGTCCCAGAACTTTTTTGAGTTTGTGTTGCAGGAAGCAAACTTCTGCTTGAAAAAAAAGCTAGCCTTTGCTTTTCTAACTGCCTGTGTATATTGGTTTCTAGCTTCCCTGAAAAGTTGCATATCACGGGGGCTGTTCGATGCTAATGCAGAATGCCATAGGATGTTTTTGTGTTGGTTAAGGGCAGTCAGGTCTGGAGAGAACCAAGGGCTATATCTGTTCCTGGTTCAAAATTTCTTGAATGGGGCATGCTTATTTGAGATTGTGAGGAAGGCATTTAAAAAAAATAACCAGGCATCCTCTACTGACGGGATGAGATCAATATCCTTCCAGGCCAGGTCGATTAGAAAGGCCTGCTCGCTGAGGTGTTTCAGGGAGCGTTTGACAGTGATGAGTGGAGGTTGTTTGACCGCTGACCCATTACGGATGCAGGCAATGAGACAGTGATACTCTCCTGCAACCCGCCTCACCCAAGGTGGCGTGGATCAGTTTTTTTTCTAAAGTATTTCTATTTACTTCGGATCTGGAATCCCTCAACTGAAGCTAGCCAGCTAACTACCTACCAGCTATCAGTCAGCAAACCATTGCTAGCGGTCATCAGCTAACCTTTAGCTCGGAAAGCTTACGCCAGTTCATACAACGTGACTCAAACCAGAGCATAACGGACCAATTTTTTCTCTCCATATCCCCGGATTCCTACCGCAAACTCTGAACATTTTCATCTGGATCTTCGCAACAAGCTAACCGCAATCCCGGGTGACTACTCCTGGCTAGCGTTACCATCCCGGAGCAAGCACCAATTAGCCTGAAGCTAATTGGCAAAAACAGACTTACTTCCATCGCAACGTCCCCCAAAGGCCCTTCTGCTAACTTGCTAGCCCCGGTCTACTAACTGCTAGCTTGCTAGCCCCGGTCTGCTAACTGATAGCTTGCTTGCCCCGGTCTGCTAACTGCTAGCTTTCTTGCCCCGGTCTGCTAACTGCTAGCTTGTTAGCCCAGTCTGCTAACTGCTAGCTTGTTAGCCCCGGCCTACTAACTGCTAGCTTGTTAGCACCGGCCTACTAACTGTCTGACCAGCGAGCCCAATCACTCAATGGACCAATATGTTCACATGGCTACGCACACCTCTCTTTAATGTAAATATGCCTCGTCCATTACTGTCCTGGTTAGTGATTCCTGTCTTATCTCACTGTAGAGCCTCTAGTCCTGCTCAATATGCCTTAACCAACCATGGTGTTCCACCTCCTACATATGCGATGACATCACCTGGTTTAAAAGTCTCTAGAGACTATATATATATATCTATCATCATTACTCAATGCCTAGGTTTACCTTCAATGTACTCACATCCTACCTTACCTTTGTCTGTACACTATGCCTTGAATCTATGCTATCGTTCCCAGAAACCTGCTCCTTTAACTCTCTGTTCCGAACGTGCTAGACGGACATTTCGTATAGCCTTTAGCCGTACCCTTATCCTACTTCTCCTCTGTTCCTCTGGTGATGTTGAGGTTAATTGCTAGCGTCCCACCTGGCCAACATCCAGTGAAATTGCAGAGCGCCAAATTCAAAAACAGAAAAACTCATTATAAAAATTCATAAAACATTCAAGTGTAATACCAAATTCAAAATACAGAAATAGTCATACTAAACATTCATAAAAATACAAGTGTTATACATCGGTTTAAAGATTAACTTCTTGTTAATCCACCACGGTGTCAGAATTCAAAAAGGCTTTACGGCGAAAGCATACCATGCGATTATCTGAGAACAGTGCCCAGCAGACAAATCATTACAAACAGTTACCAGCCAAGTAGAGGAGTTACACAAGTCAGAAATAGCAATAAAATTAATCACTTACCTTTGATGATCTTCATATGGTATCACTCACAAGACTCCCATTTAGTCAATAAATGTTTGTTTTGTTCGATAAAGTCCCTGTTTATATCCGAAAAGCTTAGTTTTGTTCGTGCGTTTTGTTCAGTAATCCACAGGCTCAAACGCAGTCACAACAGGCAGGCAAAAAATCCAAATAGTATCCGTAAAATTCAAAGAAACATGTCAAACAATGTTTATAATCAATGCTCAGGTTGTTTTTAGCCTAAATAATCAATAATATTTTAACCGGACAATAACATTGTAAATATAAAAGGTAAACAAGAAAGGGGCACTCTCGGTCGAGCGCATGAAAAAACCTCTGGGACACTGTAGGGTCCACTCTCTCATTTTTCAGAATACAGGCCTGAAACAATTTCTAAAGACTGTTGATATTTAGTGGAAGCCATAGGAAGTGCAATTTGATTCCTAAGTCAATGGATACTGCAATAGCATTCAATAGAAAACTACAAATATTAAAAAATCCCACTTCCTGGAAGGATTCTTCTAAGGTTTTCGCCTGCCAAATCAGTTCTGTTATACTCACAGACATTATTTTAACAGTTTTGGAACCTTTAGAGTGTTTTCTATCCAAATCTACAAATGATATCCTATCTTCTGGGCCTGCGTAACAGGCAGTTTAATTTGGGCATGCTTTTCATCCAAAATTCCAAATGCTGCCCCCTACCCCAGTAAGTTAACTTCTTGCAACTATAGGGGGTGCTGTTCCGCATTAGCATATTTGGGTCTCCAAATTAAACTGCCTCGTGCTAAATTCTTGATCGTACAATATGCATATTATTGTTATTATTGGATAGAAAACACCTTCTAGTTTCTATAGAAGTTGGAATTTTGTCTCTGAGTGGTACAGAACAATATCTACAGCACTTTTCATGACAGGGGTCAGATTTCAGAAATTTTTACCCCTGATCTGGAGTCTGTTTTTAAGGCGACAGTGAATGCTATGAAGAAACCGACACTGCCTACGTCTTCCTCTGGGTGTCTGTACGTCATCACGTTTTGAATGGAGTCTATTGCACAATCCCAGCCATTATAAAACCACAAAATGTATAGGGACCGCCCTTTCTCGTCGCGCGCCTGAAGCGTGAAGGACATCGGACTTGCCTCATTCCAAATCCTTGTCTAACCAGCAATATTTCTCCGGTCATGTTTTCAGTCGTTATAGTTGTTAAAAACATCATAATGTAGTTAATTTGAACCGTTTTATAGCAATTTATATCCGTTTAGTGCGATTTTGAGGAATTTCTTTGTTGTGCACTCTGAAACTTTGGACACGTTTTGGGGTCCCGTTCGATCGTTAGTGGATATTTCGAAGGACAGAGGACATCTATCGACCAAAAGACGTTTATAACATAGAAAGGATACATTGCCCAAGAATATGATGGAAGAACAGCTCAAAGTAAGCAATATTTAATATGATAAATCGTTGTTCTGTCGAAATATTTTAAACGCATATTTCGCCATTTTGTTTGGTATAGCTTCACTTGGCGAACCCTGTATTGAAAAGTAAGGATAATTTTAAAAATGTAAATCAGCGGTTGCATTAAGAACTAATTTGTCTTTCGATTCCTGTCAACCCTGTATTTTTTAGTCAAGTATATGATTAGCTTTCGATTAAACTAGATCACTCTGAAAGCTGACGTTCCTCATTTTGAGGCTTGAGTTGTGACTATTTCCATTGTATAACCACGGTTTTGTATGGCTAAATATGCACCTTTTCGAACAAACTGTATATGTATGTTGTAAAATGATGTTACAGGAGTGTCATCGGAAGAATTCTGAGAAGGTTAGTGAAAAAATTAATATATTTTGGCGGTGATTACGTTATAGCGCTCTTTGGCTGGAATCGATGCTCTGGTAACGTTTGCACATGTGGTATGCTAACTTATCGATTTATTGTGTTTTCGCTGAAAAACGCTTAGAAAATCTGAAATATGGTCTGAAATCACAAGAACTGGGTCTTTCCATTGCTATGCTTTGTCTATTTTTATGAAATGTTTTATGATGAGTAAATTGGTCATACACGTTGCTCTATCTAGTAATTCTAGTCGATTTGTGATGGTCGGTGCAATTGTAAACTGTGATTTCTACCTGAAATATGCACTTTTTTCTAACAAAAACTATCCTATACCATGAATATGTTATCAGACTGTCATCTGATGGTTTTTTTTATAGGTTATTGGCTATCAATATCTTAGTTGAGCCGAATTGGTGATAGCACCTGAAGGAGTAAGAAACTGATGGAGTTAGAATAGTGGTGTATTTTGCTAACGTGTTTAGCTAATAGATTTACATATTTTGTCTTCCCTGTAAAACATTTTAAAAATCTGAAATGGTGGCTTTATTCACAAGATCTGTATCTTTCATCTGGTGTCTTGGACTTGTGATTTAATGATATTTAGATGCTACTATCTACTTGTGAAGCTATGCTAGCTATGCTAATCAGTGTGTGGGGGGGGTGGGGGGTGATCCCGGACCCGGGGTAGAGGCTCGTGAAAGGTTAAGCCATTTTGCCACAACTTTGGAAGAATGCTTGGGGTCATTGTCCAGTTGGAAGACCCTTTTGCAACCAAGCTTTAACTTCCTGACTGATGTCTTGAGGTGTTGCGTCAATATATCTACATAATTTTCATTCCTTGTGATGCCATCTATTTTGTGAAGTGCACCAGTCCCTCCTCTAGCAAAGCACCACCACAACATGATGCTGCCACCCCCGTGCTTCACGGTTGGGATGGTGTTCTTCGGCTTGCAAGCCTCCCCCTTTTTACTCCAAACATAACGTTGGTCATTATGGCCAAACAGTTCTATTTTTGTTTCATCAAACCAGAGGATATTTCTCCGAAATCTACAATCTTTGTCCCAACGTGCAGTTGCAATCAGTTGTCTGTCTTTTTTATGGCGATTTTGGAGTAGTGTCTTTTCCTTACTGAGCGGCCCTTCAGGTTATGTCAATATATGACTCGTTTTACTTTGGATATAGATACTTTCGTACCTGTTTCCTCCAGCATCTTCACAAGGTCCTTTGCTGTTGTTCTGGGATTGATTTGCACTTTTCGCACTAAAGAACTTTCATCTCTAGGAGACAGAATGCGTCTCCTTCCTGAGCGGTATGACAGCTGCGAGGTCCCATGGTGTTTATACTTGCGTACTATTTTTTGTACAGATGAACATGGTACCTTCAGGCATTTGGAAATTGCTCCCAAAGATGAACCAGGCTTGTGGAGGTCTACAATTTTTTTCTGAGGTCTTGGCTGATTTCTTTTGATTTTCCCATGATGTCAAGTAAAGAGGCACTGAGTTTGAACGTACGCCTTGAAATACATCCACAGGTACATCTCCAATTGACTTAAATTATGTCAATTAGCCTATCGGAAGCTTTTAAAGCAATGACATTCTGGAATTTTCCAAGCTGTTTAAGGATAGGGGGCAGTGTTCCCACTTTGAACAAATTGCGTGCCCAAACGAAATTTCCTCCTACTCTGTCCCAGAAGGTAAGACATGCATATTATTATTACTATTGTATAGAAAACACTCTGAAGTTTCTAAAACTGTTTGAATTATTTCTGTATGTATAACAGAGCTCATTTGGCAGACAAAAACCTGAGAAGAGGTCAAAACAGGAAATGAGAAGTCGATTTTCAAAACAAATGGTACCCCGTCTAGATATGGCTGAACAAACACTGCCTTGGGCTTCCACTAGATGTCGCCATCTTTAGATTTTAGTCTTATTATTCTACTATAAAGGAGGGGCTCATAGGAGCTCTTTTACTGAGTGGTCTGGCAGAGAGCCTCGGGCTCATTATGCGCGGTCACGAGAGAGAATGCTCTCGTGCCAATGCTCTTTCTTCAGACAATGAAATTCTCCGGTTGGATCCTTATTGATGATTAATGTAAAACACATACTAAGTATGGATTGCAAACATCATTTGACCTGTTTCTATGACCTGTAATGGAACTTTTTGAGTTTTGTCTGGATGGATTGTTCGTGCGTCATGAAATGGATTCCTGGGATGAACATGCTAACAACAAGTGGCTAAATTATGGGCTTTGTGGAACTTTTCAGTCATTTATTGTCGATCTGGGAATCCTGGGAGTGCCTTCTGATGAAATTATTCGAAGGTAAGTGCATATTTATAGTGTTTTTGTAGCTTTTGTTGACACCAAAATGGCGATTATTTCTTTGGCTGGATTGTGCTCTAAATGCCGTTCTCAGATTAATCTTTTTCCGTAAAGTTTATTTTGAAATCTGACACAGCGGTTGCATAGAGGATAAGTTTATCTTTAATTATGTGAATAACACTTGCATCTTTTATCAATGTTTATTATGAGTATTTCTGCAAAATCACCAGATGTTTTGGAATCAAAACATTACTGCATGTAACGCGCCAATGTAACCTGAGATTTTTTTAATATATATATATATGCACATTATCGAACAAAACATAAATGTATTGTGTAACATGATGTTATACGACTCATCTGATGAAGAATTTCAAAGGCTAGTGATTAATTCTATCTCTATTTGGGGGTTTTGTGCAAGCTACCTGTGCTGTGAAAGAAATGTCTGTGCTTTTTTGTATTTGTTGGTGAGCTAACATAAATATACGTGGTGTTTTCGCTGTAAAACATTTAAAAAATCGGACATGTTGGCTGGATTCACAAGATGTTTATCTTTCATTTGCTGTATTGGACTTGTTAATGTGTGAAAGTTAAATATTTCAAAAAAATATTTTTGAATTTCGCGCGCTGCCTTTTCAGTGGAATGTGGGGGGGGCTAGACTGGTTAAAGGCACAGTCAACTTAGTGTATGTAAGCTTCTGACCCACTGGAATTGTGATACAGTGAATTATAAGTGAAATAATCTGTCTGTTAACAAGATGTTCATCTTTCATTTTTAACCTTTTATGGCTGCAGTCCCGTTAACGGGATCGATATGACAACAGCCAGTCGAAGTGCAGGGCGCCAAATTCAAAAAACAGAAATCTCATAATTAAAATTCCTCAGACATTTATATCATTTTAAAGGTAATCTTGTTGTTAACCTGTTAGTGAATAGGGGGCGCTATTTTCACTTTGGGAAAAATTTTTGCCCAAATTAAACGGCCTCGTACTCTGTTCTAGATCATACAATATGCATATTATTATTACTATTGGATAGAAAACACTCTGAAGTTTCTAAAACTGTTTGAATTATATCTGTGAGTAAAACAGAACTCATTTGGCAGCAAACTTCTAAACAGGAAGTGAAAATTCTGAAAATGGAGCTCTGTGTCAGGGCTTGCCTATTCAATTGCCTTTTATTTATGTATCTGTATGCACTTCATACGCCTTCCACTAGATGTCAACAGGCAGTAGAATGTTGAATGGGGTGTCTAGCTTGATGTGAGACCGAATGAGAGCTTTTGGAGTGACATGTCCGCTCTATTGGCAGTATTCAACTGCGCACCAGGGACCTCGACATTGTCTTCTGAAAAGCATTCGGTATACACGGCGAATATCTCCGGCTCGGATTTTATTGGATACATATGAGAAAAACATCATAAAGTTGGATTTTCAACCGAGTTTGACCAGTTTATTTGACGTTTATTGGGACTTTTGGAATTTTTCGTTCTATGCGCAAAGATTTCTTGGACATGTGCGCTCCACATGGCTAGCCAAACTTGCTAATTCGACAGAAGAAATGGACATTCTAAAACAAAACAACGATTTATTCTGGAACTAGGACTCCTTGCACTACATTCTGATGGAAGATCATCAAAGGTAAGAGAATATTTATGATGTTATTTCGTATTTTTGTGGTTTATGTTGGCTCTGGCTGCTCCTGTCTGGCGGACGGCTCTGGCTGCTCCTGTCTGGCGGACGACTCTTGCTGCTCCTGTCTGGCGGACGGCTCTGGCTGCCAGTGTCTGGCGGACGGCTCTGGCTGCTCCTGTCTGGCGGACGGCTCTGGCTGCTCCTGTCTGGCGGACGGCTCTGGCTGCTCCTGTCTGGCGGACGGCTCTGGCTGCTCCTGTCTGGCGGACGGCTCTGGCTGCTCCTGTCTGGCGGACGGCTCTGGGCAGACGGATGGCTCAGATGGCGCTGGGCAGACGGATGGCTCAGATGACGCTGGGCAGACAGATTGCTCAGATGGCGCTGGGCAGGCAGGCAGCTCAGACGGCGCTGGGCATGCGAGCAGTGCAGGCGGCGTTGGGCAGACAGGCAGCTCAGACAGCGCTGGGCAGGCGAGCAGTGCAGGCGGCGTTGGGCAGACGGCCAACTCTGACCTGCTGAGGCGCACAGTAGGCCTCAAGGCTAGTGCGGGGAGCAGGAACAGGGCACACTGGACTCTCGAAGCGCACTATAAGCCTGGTGCGTGGTACCGGAACTGGTGGTACCGGACTGGAGACACGCACCTCAAGGCTAGTGCGGGGAGCAGGAACAGGGCACATTGGACTCTCGAAGCGCACTATAGGCCTGGTGCGTGGTACCGGCACTGGTGGTACCGGGCTGAGGGCACGCACCTCAGGGCGAGTGCGGGGAGAAGGAACAGTGCTTACAGGGCTCCGGAGACGCACAAGAGACTTGGTGCGTGGTGCCGGAACTGGAGGTACTGGGCTGGGGCGGGAAGGTGGCGCCGGATATACCGGACCGTGCAGGCGTACTGGCTCCCTTGAGCACCGAGCTTGCCCAACCTTACCTGGTTGAATGCTCCCCGTAGCCCGACCAGTGCGGGGAGGTGGAATAACCCGCACTGGGCTGTGTTGGTGAACCGGGGACACCATGCGTAAGGCTGGTGCCATGTACACCGACCCAAGGAGATGTACTGGAGGCCAGATATGTTGAGCCGGCTTCATGGCACTTGGCTCAATGCTCAATCTAGCCCAGCCAGTGCGGGGAGGTGGAATAACCCGCACCGGGCTATGCACACGTATAGGAGACACCGTGCGCTCTTCCGCATAACACGGTGTCTGCCCGTACTCCCGCTCTCCACGGTAAGCATGGGAAGTGGGCGCAGGTTTCCTACCTGCCTTCGCCACACTACCCTTTAGCCCCCAAGAAATGTTTGGGATTTCTCCTCGGGTTTCCGTGCTAGCCGCATACCTTCATAACGCCGGTTCCTCTCTCCGGTTGCCTCCAGCTGTTCCCATGGGAGGCGATCCTTTCCAGCCAGGATCTCCTCCCATGTGTAGCAACCCTTGCCGTCCAAAACGTCTTCCCATGTCCATTCCTCCTTTCTCTGCTCCTGCTGTCGCTGCTGTCGCTACCCGTAGCCACGCTGATTGGTCCGAGTTTGGTGGGTGGTTCTGTAACGGCAGTCTAACTCTTCCTCCTCCTCGGACGAGAAGAGGCGAGAAGGATCGGAGGACCAATGTGCAGCGTGGTAAGTTTCCATGATTTAATAATACACAAAGAACAAGACACTATACAAAATAACAAATGAACTAACCGTCACAGTCCCGTGTGGTACAAACACTGACACAGGAAACAACCACCCACCAATCCCCAACACAAAACAAGCCACCTATATATGATTCTCAATCAGGGACAACGATAGACAGCTGCCTCTGATTGAGAACTATATTAGGCTGAACATAGAAACAGACAAACTAGACACACAACATAGAATTCCCACCCAGCTCACGTCCTGACCAACACTAAACAAGCAAAACACACAAGAACTATGGTCAGGACGTGACAGAACCAGTGTATCTTTCATTTGCTGTACAACATGTATTTTTTAGTAAAGTTTATGATGAGTTTTTTGGTTAGATTACGTGACTGTCCAAAATTTCTCCGGACAATTTGGTGCATTATGGCTACGTATTCACAATGTAAAACCACGATTTGTACCTGTAAATATGCACATTTTCGAACAAAACATAAATGTATTGTATAACATGATGTTATAAGACAGTCATCTGATGAAGTTGTTCAAAGGTTAGTGATTCATTTTCTCTATTTGTGGATTTTGTGAAAGCTATGTTGGCGGTGAATAAATGGCGTTGTGTGTTTGGCTATTGTGGTGAGCTAATATAAATATATATTGTGTTTTTGCTGTAAAACACTTAAAAAATCTGAAATATTGGCTGGATTCACAAGATGTTTATCTTTCATTTTCTGTACAACATGTATTTTTCATAAATGTTTTATGATGAGTATTTAAGTATTTCACGTTGCTCTCTGTAATTATTCTGGCAGTTTTGGTGCTATTTGTGACGGTGGCTGCAATGTAAAACTACGATTTATACCTCTAAATATGCACATTTTCGAACAAAACATAAATGTATTGTATAACATGATGTTATAAGACTGTCATCTGATGAAGTTGTTCAAAGGTTAGTGATTAATTTTATCTCTATTTGTGGGTTTTGTGAAAGCTATGTTGACGGTGAATAAATGGCGTTGTGTGTTTGGCTATTGTGGTGAGCTAATATAAATATATATTGTGTTTTCACTGTAAAACATTAAAAAAATCGGAAATGATGGCTGGATTCACAAGATGTTTATCTTTCATTTGCTGTATTGGACTTGTTAATGTGTGGAAGTTAAATATTTCAAAAAAATATTTTTGAATTTCGCGCGCTGCGGAATGTTGTGGGTGTTCCGCTAGCGGAACCCCGGGGCGAGAAAGGTTAATCCCACCAAAGTGTCCGATTTCAAATAGGCTTTTCAGCGAAAGCACTACAAACGATTATGTTAGGTCACCACAAAACCACAATAACCACAGCCATTTTTTCCAGCTAAAGATAGCTTTCACAAAAACCAGAATGGAGATAAAATGAATCTCTAACCTTGGATTATTTTCATCAGATGACACTCATAGGACTTCATGGTACACAATACATGAATGTTTTGTTTGATTAAATTCATATTTATATAAAAAAATCTGAGTTTACATTGAGGCGTTCACTAGTTGCAAAAACATCAAGTGACTTTGCATAGCCACATCGTTTCAACAGAAATACTCATCATAAATATAAATGATAATACAAGTTATACACATGGAATTATAGATATACCTCTCCTTAATGCAACCGCTGTGTCAGATTTTAAAAAAACTTTACGGAAAAATAAAGACGGAGACGGAGACGGAGCTCAGATGAATAGCCAAATTAGCCGCCATGTTGGACTCAACAGAAACCAGAAAATACATGATAAATGTTTCCTTACCTTTGATGAATTCATCAGAATGCAGTCCTAGGAATCCCAGGTCCACAAAAAATGCTTGATTTGTTCGTTGATGTCCGTTATTTATGTCAAATTAGCTACTTTCGAATTGTTTACCAAACACCCTAACCAAAGTCTCAAAGCGCGACCACTAAAACATGAAGAAATGTCCAAACGTTCCGTTACAGTCAGTAGAAACATGTCAAACAATGTACTGAATCAATCCTTAGAATGTTGTTAACATACATCTTGAATAACGTTCCAACCGGAGAATTACATCGACTTCAATTGAGAGATGGAGCGGAGCTGCCTCTCACGTGAACGTGCGTGTTGAATGCATGGTCACCTCATGGCAGTGATTACTAATTTCTGTCTCCTTCGACCCCCCTTCACATTAGAGTCATCAGACTTAGTTCTATTGACTGTTGACATCTAGTGGAAGCCGTAGGAAGTGAAAACCCATCCATATCTCTCTGTATTTTCAATGAGAGCTTGGTTGAAAATATGGCACCCCCAGAAAAAATCCAAACAGGAAGTGGAACTTCTCAGGTTTTAGCCTGCCATATGAGTTCTGTTAATCTCACAGACATAATTCAAACAGTTTTAGAAACTTTAGAGTGTTTTCTATCCAATACCAATAATACTATGCAAATATTAGTAACTGGGACTGAGGAGCAGGCCGTTTACTCTGGGCACCTTTCATCCACGCTACTCAATACTGCCCCTGCAGCCATAAGAAGTTAATCTACCCATGGTGTCCGATTTCAAAAATTATTTACAGCACAACATATGATTATGTCAGGTCAGAGCCAAGTCACAAACACACACAGCCATTTTTTCAGCCAACGATAGGAGTTACAAAAAGCAGAAATATAGATAAAATGAATCACTAACCTTTGATGATCTTCATCAGATGACACTCATAGTGTCACGTTCCTGACCTATTTATGTTAGTTGTTATGTGTGTTAGTTGGTCAGGACGTGAGGTTGGGTGGGCATTCTATGTTTTCTGTTTCTGTGTTGGTTTTGGGTTACCTGGTATGGCTCTTAATTAGAGGCAGGTGTTTGGCGTTCCTCTAATTAAGAGTCATATTTAGGTAGGGCGTTCTCACTGTTTGTTTGTGGGTGAATGTCTCCTATGTCTGTATGTATGTTCGTACCACATGGGACTGTAGCGTTTGTTTGTTTCGTTTCGTTTCGATGTCGTCCGTTTCCTGTACGTAAGTTTATGTTGAGTTATGTAAGTTTATGTTCAGGTTGCGTCAACGTCGTTTTCTTATTTTGTAGTTTGGAAAGTGTTTTGGTTTCGTTTCGTGTGCCATCGTAATTTATAATAAAGATGGCTTATTTCCCTGAGCCTGCGTTTTGGTCTGATGATCCTTCTCTCCTCACCTCATCCGAGGATGAGGAAAGCGTCAGCCGTTACAGAATCACCCACCACCACGCTAAGACCAAGCGGCAAGGGAAAAATAAACGGAGTAAGGGACAGGAGAAAAACAAGGATTTCTGGACATGGGAGCAGATAATGAATGGAGAAGGTCCCTGGGCTAAGGCAGGAGAAAATCGCCGTTCCCAGGAAGAGAGGGAGGCAGCTAAAGCCCAGGAGCGGTGGTTTGAGGAGGCAGCAAGGAGACGTGGCTGGAAGCCCGAAAAGCCATGGGAACAGGTGGAGGCACTGAGGAGAGCAGAGGCTACCGGAGAGAGGAACCGGAGCTATGAGGGAACGCGTCTGGCACGGAAGCCGAAAAAGCCCGTAAGTAATTCCCAAAAATTTCTTGGGGGGGGGCTAGGAGATAGTGGGCCAAGGGCAGGTAGGAGACCTGCGCCCACTTCCCAGGCTTACCGTGGAGAGCGGGAGTACGGGCAGGCGCCGTGTTACGCAGTAGAGCGCACGGTGTCTCCTGTACGAGTGCATAGCCCGGTGCGGGTTATTCCACCTCCCCGCACTGGGAGGGCTAGATTGGGTATTGAGCCAGGTGTCATGAGGCCGGCTCAACGCGTCTGGTCTCCAGTGCGTCTTCTCGGGCCGGCATACATGGCACCTGCCTTACGCATGGTTTCCCCGGTTCGCCTACATAGCCCGGTGCGGGTTATTCCACCTCCCCGCACTGGTCGGGCAACCGGGAGTATTCAACCAGGTAAGGTTGGGCAAGCTCAATGCTCAAGAGTGCCAGTACGCCTCCACGGTCCGGTATTTCCGGCACCACCTCCCCGCCCCAGCCTAGTACCTACAGTGTCTACACTACGCACTAGGCTACCAGTGCGTATCCTGAGCCCTGTTCCTCCTCCACGCACTCTCCCTGTAGTGCGTGTATCTAGCCCGGTGCCTCCAGTTCCGGCCCCACGCACTAAGCTACCAGTGCGTCTCCAGAGCCCTGTACACACTGTATATTCTCCCCCTACTAATCCTGATGTGCTTGTCCTCAGCCCGGCGTCACCAGTGCCGGTACCACGCATCAGGGGTAGAGTAGGCTTTGAGAATGCAGTGTGCCCTGTCCCTGCTCCCCGCACTAGTAGGAAGGTGCTTATCATTAGCACGGTGCCTCCAGTTCCGGCACCACGCACCAGGTCTACAGTGCGCCATATCCGGCCAGAGCCATCCGTCTCCCCAGCGCCATCTGAGCCATCCGTCTCCCCAGCGCCATCTGAGCCATCCGTCTCCCCAGCGCCATCTGAGCCATCCGTCTCCCCAGCGCCATCTGAGCCATCCGTCTCCCCAGCGCCGTCTGAGCCATCCGTCTGCCAGGAGCCTGCAAAGCCGCCCGTCTGCCATGAGCCTGCAAAGCCGCCCGTCTGCCATGAGCCTACAGAGCCGTCAGCCAGACAGGAGCCGCTAGAGCCATCAGCCAGACAGGAGCCGCTAGAGCCGTCAGCCAGACAGGATCTGCCAGAGCCGCCAACCAGACAGGATCTGCCAGAGCCGCCAACCAGACAGGATCTGCCAGAGCCGCCAACCAGACAGGATCTGCCAGAGCCGCCAACCAGACAGGATCTGCCAGAGCCGCCAACCAGACAGGATCTGCCAGAGCCGCCAGCGAGCCATGAGCAGTCAGAGCCGTCAGAGCGCCATGAGCAGCCAGAGCCGTCAGAGCGCCATGAGCAGCCAGAGCCGTCAGAGCGCCATGAGCAGCCAGAGCCGTCAGAGCGCCATGAGCGTCGAGAGCCGTCAGCCTGCCATGAGCGTCGAGAGCCGTCAGCCTGCCATGAGCGTCGAGAGCCGTCAGCCAGCCATGAGCGTCGAGAGCCGTCAGCCTGCCATGAGCGTCGAGAGCCGTCAGCCTGCCATGAGCGTCGAGAGCCGTCAGCCAGCCATGAGCGTCGAGATTCGTCAGTCAGCCATGAGCTGCCCTTCAGCCTGAAAAGGCTAGATACCCAGAACTGCCCATCAGTCCAGAGCTGTCTCTCTGTCCGGAGCTGCCTTTCAGTCCGGAGTTGCCCCTCTATCCTGATCTCCCTCTCTATCTTCATCTATCTCTATATTCTTATCTATCCCTCTGTCTTGATTTATCTCTCTGTCCCGGTGTTGTCCTTATTAGGTATATTATTAAGAGGATTTTGTGGGGGAAAAAAGAGGGTGGACATTCTTGGAGGGAGGAAGTTAGGATGGATTATGGTGGGGTGGGAACCGCGCCCGGAGCCTGAGCCACCACCGTGGTTAGATGCCCACCCAGACCCTCCCCTAGTCCTTGTGCTGGTGCGTCCGGAGTTCGCACCTTGTGGGGGGGGTACTGTCACGTTCCTGACCTATTTATGTTAGTTGTTATGTGTGTTAGTTGGTCAGGACGTGAGGTTGGGTGGGCATTCTATGTTTTCTGTTTCTGTGTTGGTTTTGGGTTACCTGGTATGGCTCTTAATTAGAGGCAGGTGTTTGGCGTTCCTCTAATTAAGAGTCATATTTAGGTAGGGCGTTCTCACTGTTTGTTTGTGGGTGAATGTCTCCTATGTCTGTATGTATGTTCGTACCACATGGGACTGTAGCGTTTGTTTGTTTCGTTTCGTTTCGATGTCGTCCGTTTCCTGTACGTAAGTTTATGTTGAGTTATGTAAGTTTATGTTCAGGTTGCGTCAACGTCGTTTTCTTATTTTGTAGTTTGGAAAGTGTTTTGGTTTCGTTTCGTGTGCCATCGTAATTTATAATAAAGATGGCTTATTTCCCTGAGCCTGCGTTTTGGTCTGATGATCCTTCTCTCCTCACCTCATCCGAGGATGAGGAAAGCGTCAGCCGTTACACATAGGACATCATGTTACACAATACATTTATGTTTTGTTCGATAATGTGCATATTTATATATAAAAATCTCAGTTTACATTCCCGCGTTACGTGCAGTAATTTTTTTATTCCAAAACATCCGGTGATTTTGCAGAAACACTCCTAATAAACATTGATAAAAGATGCAAGTGTTATTCACAGAATTAAAGATAAACTTATCCTCTATGCAACCGCTGTGTCAGATTTTTTAAAAACTTTACGGAAAAAGAATAATCTGAGAACGGCGCTCAGAACCCAAAATAGCCAAAGAAATAGCCGCCATTTTGGCGTCAACAGAAGCTACAAAAAACACTATAAATATTCACTTACCTTTGATGATATTCAACAGAAGGCACTCCCAGGAATCCCAGATTGACAATAAATGACTGATTTGTTCCATAAAGTTCCATAAAGCCCATCATTTAGCCACTTGTTGTTAGCATGTTCAGATAACTTCCTCCAGACAAAAACTCAAAAAGTTCCGTTACAGGTCGTAGAAACAAGTCAAATGATGTATGCAATCCATATTTAGGATGTTTTTAACATTAATCATCAATAAGGTTCCAACCTGAGAATTTCATTGTCTGAAGAAAAGCATTGGAACGAGAGCATTCTCTCTCGTCACCGCGCATAATGAGCCCGAGGCTCTCTGCCAGACCACTCAGTAAAAGAGCTCCTATGAGCCCCTCCTTTATAGTAGAATGCTAAAACCAGTATCTAAAGACGGTGACATCTTGTGGAAGCCCTAGGAAGTGCATGCACATCCATAACTAACAGGGATTTCAACAGGCACTGTTTTCTTGTTTGGATTTCTTCTCAGGGTTTTGTCTGCCATATGAGTTCTGTTATACTCACAGACATCATTTAAACAGTTTTAGAAACTTCAGAGTGTTTTCTATCCAATACTACTAATAATATGCATATATTAGCATCTGGGACAGAGCAGGAGGCAGTTCAGTTTGGGCACGCAATTCATCCAAAAGTGAAAATGCTGCCGCCTATCCCTAAAAAGTTAATGCAACCGCTGTCAGATTTCAAAAAATCTTTACTGAAAAAGCACACCATGCAATAATCAGCGCTCAGAGACCAAAACAACCATACAGATATCCGCCATGTTGTGGAGTCAACAAAAGTCAGAATTATAAATATTCACTTACCTTTGATGATCTTCATCAGAATGCACTCCCATGAATTCCAGTTCCACAATAAATGTTTGATTTGTTCCATAAAGTCCATCATTTATGTCCAAATACCTCCTTTTTGTTTGCACGTTTAGTACACAATCCAAACTCACGATGCGCAGACAAGTCCAGACGAAAAGTCATATTACAGTTCGTAGAAACATGTCAAATGAATTATAGAATCAAGCTTTTGGATGTTTTTATCATAAATGGTCAATAATGTTCCAACCGGAGAACTCCTTTGTCTATAGAAATGCAATGGAACAGAACTAACTCTCACAGAGGGCGCGAGACTGAGCTCGTGGCACTCTGCCAGACCCCTTACTCATTCAGCTCCCGTTCCCCCCTCCTTCACATTAGAAGCATCAAACAAGGTTCTAAAGACTGTTGACATCTAGTGGAAGCCTTGGGAAGTGCAATATGACCAAAATTCCACTGTATATTCGATAGGCAAAGAGTTGAAAAACTACAAACCTCAGATTTCCCACTTTCTGGTTGGATATTTTCTCAGGTTTTTACCTGCCATATGAGTTCTGTTATACTCACAGACATCATTCAAACAGTTTTAGAAACTTCAGAGTGTTTTCTATCCAAGTCTACTAATTGTATGCATATATTAGCAACTGGGCCTGATTAGCAGGCAGTTTACTCTGGGCACCTTATTCATCCAAGCTACTCAATACTGCCCCCAGCCATAAGAAGATAACAGAGAAAATAAAATATTTTAGAATACATTTATTTCTAAGAAATATTTTGTAGAACAGACATGCTTCTGTATTAGGCTATATTATCTCCAAACAGCCCCATGTATATATTTTTCATTAAAGCGCAGTCTTAACCTAATCATCCATTACTTCAAATTGCTTCCTTTATTTACTTTACTCTTGATCGAATACCAGTGAGGAAATAGAAATAGGTAAATTGACACAAAAACAAAAGGGAGGGAGTAAAAAAGTGGGATAGGATAGTAGAAAATGTATATGAATCAATTTCTGTGCTAGGCTTGCTATGGTGAGCAGTGCCAAGCGTGTTCATTATTTATCGGCGCTAACAGACACAGTTCTAATGTAGCGCTGTGATGAGTAATCGGGCCTCTGAGGCAACTCCACTCTCCCTGCTTCCCGCTCCCCTCTCTCCGCTCCCAGACGACGAGTGAGTGCCAGCCAGGGTGCCATTCAGACTGTACTAGCGTTCTCTCTCTGCTGATATTAATCATTGACTGCATTACTAATGGCAATTTCTATTCTTCCTTTCCTCCAACTTTTCCTCGCTCTCTCACCCTCTATATTTTGTCTGTTTTACCTCTTCTTCTATATGCAAGTTCTCATGCCCTCAACACCTTCATTTTATACACAGACACTCACACCACAATGTGGTCTAAATGATGCATTTCAAAATGTGTGTCTAGTGTGAACACTGAATCTAATGACTATTTTCTCATTGTGATCATTATTTGTTTTATGTAAAGCCTGCCAGTCAGGTGTGGAGTGTAGCATGGATCTGTGGAGAAATAGTTTTGATAGTTGATAAGAAGTGGGAAGATAGATATCAGACTGGAAATAATGAATGCATTTTTTTGGCATGTATATTACCAGTAGCCTATGGTCACTCAAAAGGAAAAAGGTCAGGACAACAATAACAGAGTACCAGAAGCAAATGTCATAGTAAACAATACAGTCTCAATCTATTGCCTCTCTCCCCCCTCCTACCCTCTCCTTTTCTCTCACACACACAGATCCACCCATCACATACTCATGCAGGCATTTGCATACACACACACACACACACGTGTGGTATTACTATACTTACATACACAACACACACACACACGGTTACCCCCCCTGCTCTGTCAACATCTCAAGCACCTTTCTCTTTAATGACCCACATAATCATGGCTCCCCTTCACTCCTCCAGGCTGTTGAAGGGGTCTCAGCCCTGGTCGCTTCCAAGGCCTTCCAGCTCAGGAAGATCCTGAATGGCATATCCCCCACGGACACACACATTCTATATAGGCTAAGGTTCCCCCCTTGACATTTAATTCCCCCTGCCCCTCCTTCCCCCAATCCCCACTCTGATTTTTCATGGGGCTTGCCAGCTGTCACATTAGAGTCAGACAGTGTTCTACTAAAACGCTGTTAGCGGCATATGCCTTTAACTTCACATTAGAGGGAGAGGGAGGCTTTTCATCCAAAAGGAAGTCAAATGATCCATGAGTATTATTCTGTCATTTGAAAACAGGGCATTATGAGAGAGGAAGTCATCGGTCGACTCCATTGCCCCCTAATGCAGTGTCTGTGCCTTCCCCCAGGCCCTGTGTAGTAGTTTATTATTGATGGGTTGTTTTCTCTTTAAATCAGACTCTGGAAGGAAAAACCTGTGTTTTTGTTAATTAATGGAACGTTCGTTGTTTATGTGGAATACTAATGAATGTGCAAAATATTAGCAACTTCCTCTTGTTTTTGAGGACATTTTTATTGTGTAGCATGTGATCTTGAAATCAATTGAACAATGCATTACTGAATGAATGATTAAGAAATGGGTGATTGCATTTCTCGCCTATTGGCACTGAGCAAATTTCAGGTCTGCTGAGCGCTGGGGAAAAACATTATGTGCACCATCCAGCATGCGTTTACTGTGAACACTGAGGATGTACCCGCTTTAAGTTACAGTTTTACTGTGGCCAAGTAGGCTACTGTGGCTATATGATCATAATGTAGGCCTACCAGAGTGGCCTACCATAAAAAAGGATTGAGAAAATGCATCCTATTACACTTTAACTTGGAAATAGCTGTTCTGTCATTCAGCCAACAGTACCAGCCAATGTCTGGTGTTCAATATACAGTAGGCCTACATTACATGAGCCTTTCGGTGAGAAAAAAAAACATACAAGACTGAAAATGTTTTTTTTTGTGTTGGGTGATGCAAGAAACCACATTACAAAATAAAATGCATTATTATTCCCATAACATTATTACAGAGAATCAGACAAATGATGCTACCCTCTGCCTATTGGCTGTCTCAAAATAGAATACTTTACATGACTTGCTTTTCAAAGATGTCTAGAAATGTGCACGTTTTGTGCGCTTGTAGGAAGCCCTCCCCTATTGCTGACTCCAAATTATCTATAACTGGGCTAAAACCTAACTAACTAGAAATGATATGAACAAAATGTGCACATGTGGCTACATGCAGCTCTTGCTTTGATCTCATCACCACAGCTGTAAACACAGTCCAGTTCAAAGTAAATGGCACAGATCCATTTATGGCAATGGTCTATTTGCATATAGGCCAACCGCAGCTCTGATTGGTTATGCCGCAAGAGTACGGGTATGGGCATGGGTATGGTATGGGTATGGGTCTTCTGCTTTAGAATCCTCCTCCGTGCGTTCTGGCTACGAGTTTGTTTCGTTTCGGTATATTGCACTGAAAGTGGCTAATATTGAGTTGATTCTATCAGTGTTACCTAACAGGGAAAACTCTATAAACTTGAGTGAAGTTCAATCTGGTGCTTCTCTCTGTGGGCTGATAGTTCTTCTGTGCTCTGTGCAGCAGTCCCAATGGAGCTGCGAGGCAGTCTCGGGCTACTGCACACCCGCGCACATGTGCAGCTTACAAGGTGACATTGTTTGCAACCATATTCAACTGATAGCAATGTTCTTCTTCTTCAGTGAAGCTGTTTCCAGCTTTGCCCAAGGTCAACAGCCCTCAGTGGTTGTCATAGACACGCATGTAAGAGAGAGGTCTTCACTATTTATCTGACTTGGCCTTGAATGACATTGTTCATAGAAGTGACCTCCATACGTAGGTACAATATTCCAGAGTACAGTGCAATGCACATCATGAGTGTTCAACAAACAGCGGACTATATTATTGTTTTTGCTGCAGGTCTAGGCTACTGGTCGGTAGACAATAAGTGTTACAGAAGACATCCAGACATCCACAAATACCTACGGCACAGGAGGCTGCTGGGGGGGGGGATGGCTCATAATGTCTGGAATGGAGTAAATAGTATGGTATCAAACGTGTGGAAATGTGTGTGACGTGTTCTATATCATTCCATTTATAACGATCCAGCCATTACTATGAGCCTGTCCTCCCCAATTAAGGTGCCACTGGCCACCTGTGACCTACAGAGAGCTTAGCATACTTGCAATACCCAATCCCCCGCCTCGTATAAAACAGCTTAAACTGTTAAAACAGTTTTTTTCTTCTTCCATGGATTTTACATGGGCAGTTTCAAAATAAACTTCAAAACTACTGAGGATTAATAGACTCCTTTGTGTTTCATCCCCTTCTCTCTGACTCCACTGGATCCACCATCTTTGGCAGGCTGTATCGAATCATTTGCGATGCTGCGGTTGAATTTCCGTGTGGCACCATACGACACTGATCGATGGAGAAGGGGAAAAGAAGAAGCAGTTTCTTAGTCGCTTGGCAAATTAGGACTTCTGTCAGCACTTTAGCGTTTCATCTCAGATCTCGGCCCACATTTTGAGGGGAAATAAGACACGTACTCACTGCACCCATTGAAGTTTCCACCTACACACTCAGAGTGTATTGACGCCGAGACGATACAAGACAAGAAAGCAGCAAACTCCGTGGAAGAGGAGAGAAAAACATATTTTAAATAAAAAAGAAGGGAGTGTTTACAGTTTCCTCATTGAGATGGTGGGTTATTAATGAAATGTAGGTCATGGATTTATGTACCTATCTATTTAGGCAGATGGGGTGAAGTCAGAGTGGGTTTCTGGGCTGTTAATTATTCTCAGTAGTCCTGGTTAAATAAAAATATTCGAGGACTAGGTAGATGTTTTTTGGTATTACTGGTTGTAATTTAGAACCATTGAATATTACAGAATCTTAGATTTGAATTGTGTTTTGGGCTGGTAGGCAGAAAAACTCAGGGGGACATAACTTATTGCAGTTTTTGGATGAGCCCTGCATTTTAAGGATGATTCACTGCAAAAAAACTTGATTGAAGTGACTGCGTCAAGCACGATGTTTGTCGTTGTAAATGAAGAACGGACAGCCTGCCTAAAGAACTGTGGTTTTGAATTGTACTTAGAAAAAATAACATTATTTCTCAGGAGAGAACCAAATGTACTCGTATACTGGTTGAAAATGGCAGATTCATATTAGTCACATGTGCTGAATCCAGATGTAGACCTTAAAGTGAAATGCTTACTTACGAGCCTCTAAATCAACAATGCAGTTAAAAAGAAAAACAGATTAGAATAAGAAATAAAAGTAACAAGTAATTAAAGAGCAGCAGTAAAATAACAATAGCGAGACTATGTACAGGGGGCTACCGGTACAGAGTCAATGTGTGGGGGCACCGGTTAGTTGAGGTACAATGTACATGTAGGTAGAGTTATTAAAGTGACTATGCATAGCTGATAGCAGAGAGTAGCAGCGGTGTAAAAGAGGGGGCAATGCAAATAGTCTGGGTAGCCATTTGATTACGTGTTCAGGAGTCTTATGGCTTGGGGTAGAAGCTGTTTAGAAGCCTCTTGGACCTAGACTTGGTGCTCCGGTAGCGCTTGCCGTGCGGAAGCAGAGAGAACAGTCTTTGACTAGTGTGGCTGGTGTCTTTGACACTTTTTAGGGCCTTGCTCTGACACAGCCTGGTATAGAGGTCCTGGGTGGCAGGGAGCTTGGCCCCAGTGGTATACTGGGCCGTTCGCACTACCCTCCGTAGTACCTTGCGTTCGGAGGCCGAGCAAGTGCCATACCAGGCAGTGATGTAACCCGTCAGGATGCTCTTGATGGTGCAGCTGTAGAACCCTTTGAGGATCTGAGGACCCATGCCAAATCTTTTCAGTCTTCTGAGGGGGAATAGGTTTTGTCGTGCCCTCTTCACGACTGTCTTGGTGTGCTTGGACCATGGTAGTTTGTTGGTGATGTGGACACCAAGGAACTTGAAGCTCTCAACCTGCTCCACTCCACTGCAGCCCCGTCAATGAGAATGGGGCGTGCTAGGTCCTCTTTTTACTGTAGTCCACAATCATCGCCTTTGTCTTGATCACGTTGAGGGAGAGGTTGGGCACTGATAAGCACTTACATTGGAACACAGTGGCTGTACATGCTATAAATTACATCATATTTTACATTGACATTTTAGACATTTAACACTCTTATCCAAAGCAACTTACAGTAGTGAGTGCATACATGTTCTTACTTTATTGTCAGAGCTCAGGCTCTGTGCTTCACAATGCTGTATGGAATTTGACTGACAGCTATTCTGAACTTGAGCACCGCACGAGAGAAGTAGCCCCCATCCTTCCCGCAAATTGAGCATCTTTTGCTAAATGTTTGTTGTCTGGGTGAAGGAAATGTTGTTAATTTAATAGTAATCAATATATTTTGAAAGATGAGACATTGAGGATTATAATATATACCTCTTTGATGTCATGAAAGCAAGCCATACACCCGTGCACTTCACATTTCCATATCATAAAACTCATGTCATATACAGTGTCGACATTTATGATCACTGTGTTTGACGTACAATTACAAGATGTCATACCCTGGGTTGTTCTGAACCGAATTAACCTGTTTGTCTATCGTGAAGAAAGTTTGCCGCGGAACACGCATCTGAATTAAGTTGTGTTTCTCTGAATTGCCTTATGAAAGCCTAACACTAAGTTTGCATTTTATAACTTAGCTAGTCATGTTGGCAATAGAACAAGCTTACAAATGATGCCCACTTGACCCAGATTACAATTTAAAATGGGCCCTTTTTGGAATGCATAAACAACATCAGTAATTGTATGATGGCGGGGATGCAGGGTTGTGTTCCAAACAAAACGACTGCAAAGTGTGCTTGCTCTAGTTCCTCATTGGCACAGCTAGGAGAGCTAAAAAAAGCATCTTATAGACTTCTTTGAGTCATAAAAGTGCATTGAAATTACTTGGTAACTGTGCAGACTTCGTAGAGGTGTGTGGCCAGATGGAGACACCGGTTAGACCTCTCAGTCAAACCCTTGTCTTATGTTGCACTTACCCCACCTTTTCTGGGAATTTTCTTATCATGTTACTGAACATATTTAGAATATTTTCATTTCTTTATTTACTAATATGGTGAAAAGTACAGTAAATGTAGGATGCAAATATAATCAACTGTGTATGATTTGGATTCAGTCTTGTGTCACGTGAACTGGGTCTTCAACTTTGGACTAATCATTTTCCCATAATCTCCGAACTGTTCACTTTCAATTGCTACCATGCTTATGAATATGCATTTCATATTTCTTCTGTAAGAAACATTTCAAATTAGCCACATCCATAAAGGCCAATTCATACGAGCGTAAAAAGTTTACGAAAAAAATCAATTTTAATCTTTTTTCTCCTCACCATTTTGCATTAGCCAGATTTCATTTTTGATTTGTTTTACTTATTCTTATCCTGGCAGCACTTCAGTTTACAGTGTTGAAGCAAGAGGATAACATTTGGAAAGTACAAGTAAACAACAATAAAATAAGATGGCAACAACCAGGTAAGAGACCTGCATCACTATACTTAGAGCTTTGCCGTTTCTGTAAGGACGTATTTTGGTGTTTTTGAAGACTTGGGGGGGGGGGCCCTGATACTACACACGGAGGACGAGGAAGTGATTGCTGTTTAGGGTAAGTTGGCAAAAACACAAAAGGTTTCTGCAGCCTTCTATAACATGCCGGTTACATCAAACATAGTGATTTGGTTGTAAAAAGAAAACCTCCTTTAAGGTTTACCCCCTTTTTTTAAATTTTCACCTAAAATGACATACCCAAGTCTAACTGCCTGTAGCTCAGGCCCTGAAGCAATAATATGCATATTATTGGTACCATTTCAAAGGAAACACTTCGAAGTTCATGGAAATGTGAAAGGAATGTAGTAGAATATAACACAATAGATCTGGTAAAAGATAATACAAAGAAAAAAACCAACCTTTCTTTTTTTTGTACCATCATCTTTGAAATGCAAGAGAAACGCTTCAGTGTATGTGCAAAGTTTTAGACTGATCCAATTAACCATTGCATCTCTGTTCCAAATTTTGTATAAAGACTACCAAAATGTGCCTAATTTGTTTATTAATAGTTTTCAAAATTGAGCACTCTCCTCAAACAATAGCATGGTATTCTTTCACTGTAATAGCAACCAAAAATTGAACAATGCAGTTAGATTAACAATAATTTAATCTTTCTGCCAATATCAGATATGTCTGTGTCCTGGGAAATGTTCTTGTTACTTACAACCTTATGCTAATTGCATTAGCCTACGTTAGCTCAATCGTCCCGTGGAAGGGACACCGATCCCGAAGAAGTTTTAAAGGATCACCCAGCTCTAGTACCAGTCAAAGGTTTGGACACATGTACTCATTCTTTATTTGAAAAATGTTCTACATTGTAAAATAATATTGAATACATCACAATTATGAAATAACACATGTGGAATCATGCAGTAACCAAAAAAGTGTTAAAAAATCTAAATATATTTTAGATTTAGAACCATTGAATATTACAGAATCTTAGATTCAAAACAACAGAATTCCCATAATTTAAATTCCTCAAACATACAAGTATTTTACACCATTTTAAAGATACACTTGTTGTATCCAGCCACAATGTCCGATTTCAAAAAGGTTTTACGACGAAAGCACACCAAACGATTATGTTAGGTCAGAGCCAAGTCACAGAAAAAGACAGCCATTTTTCCAGCCAAAGAGAGGAGTCACAAAAAGCAGAAATAGAGATAAAATTAATCACTAACCTTTGATGATCTTCATCAGATGACACTCATAGGACATCATGTTACACAATACATGTATATTTTGTTCGATAATGTGCATATTTATATCCAAAAACCTCAGTTTACATTGGCGCCATGTTCAGAAATGCCTCCAAAATATCCGGAGAAATTGCAGAGCCACATCAAATAACAGAAATACTCATCATAAACTTTGATGAAAGATACATGTTTTACATAGAATTAAAGATACACTTGTTCTTAATGCAACCGCTGTGTCAGATTTCAAAAAAACTTTACGGAAAAAGCAAACCATGCAATAATCTGAGACGGCGCTCACATAGAAACAACATTTCTCCGCCATGTTGGAGTCAACAGAAATACGAAAATAAATAAATAAATATTCTCTTACCTTTGATGATCTTCATTAGAATGCACTCCCAGGAATCCCATTTCCACAATAAATTGTTGTTTTGTTCGATAATGTCCATTATTTAGTAAGTAGCACTTTTGTTAGCTTTTGTTTAGTACACATATCCAAATGCTCGCGCAGGTCCAGGCGAACTTCGGACGAAAACTTCAAAAAGTTATATTACAGGTCAAATAAACTTGTCAAACTAAGTATAGAATAAATCTTTAGGATGTTGTTATCATAATTATTCAATAACGTTCCAACCGGAGAATTCCTTTGTGTCTATAGAAGTAATGGAACGCAAGTCGATATCATGTGGAATGCGCATGACCAGGACCTGGCTGAAAAGCATACCCAAATTCAACTGCCAGCTACTCATACCCAGAAGATAAGATATGCATATTATTAGTATATTTGGATAGAAGTCGATATCATGTGGAATGCGCGTGACCAGGACCTGGCTCTCTGCCAGACCACTGACTCAAACAGCTCCCATCCGGCTCAACAGCACAGTAGAAGCTTCATTCAACATTCTACAGACTGTTGACATCTCGTGGAAGCCGTAGCAAGTGCTAACAGATCCATATCCCACTGGAATTTCAATAGGCGATGAGTTGAAAATTGACCAGCTTTAGAATTCCCACTTCCTGTTTGGATTTTTTTTCTCAGGTTTTTGCCTGCCATATGAGTTCTGTTTTACTCAGACATCATTCAAACAGTTTTAGAAACTTCAGAGTGTTTTCTATCCAATAGTAATAATAATATGCATATATTAGCATCTGGGACAGAGTAGGAGGCAGTTCACTCTGGGCACGCTATTCATCCAAAGTGAAAATGCTGCCCCCTATCCCTAAAAAGTTAAACCAATTAAAAGCAGTCCCCAACCACTTCTCCACTCAACCTGAAACCACATATGGATCAGTCAGAATTGCAAGGATCCGTGTTAACGTTAGAAGCCTCCTCCCTAACTTTGTTTTATTCATTGCTTTAGCACACTCCGCCAACCCGGCGGATGTCCTAGCTGTGTTTGAATCCTGGCTTAGGAAGACCACTAAAAATCCTGACATTTCCATCCCTAACTACAACATTTTCCGACAAGATAGAACTGCCAAAGGGGGCGGTGTTTCAATCTACTGCAGAGATAGCCTGCAGAGTTCTGTCATACTATCCTATGCCTCATTGCCTCCGTGCGTAATGGGTCCGCGGTCAAACGACCACCCGTCTTCACTGTCAAACGCTCCATGAAACACTTCAGCGAGCAGGCCTTTCTAATCGACCTGGCTCGGGTATCCTGGAAGGATATTGACCTCATTCCGTCAGTAGAGGATACCTGGTTGCTCTTCAAAAGTGCTTTCCTCACCATCTTAAATAAGCATGCCCCATTAAAAAAATGTAGAACTATGAACAGATATAACCCTTGGTTCACCCCAGACTTGACTGCCCTTGACCAGCACTAAAACAGCCTGTGGAGTTCTGCATTAGCATTGAATAGCCCCCGCGATATGCAACTTTTCAGGGAAGTCAGGAACCAATATACTCAGTCAGTTTGAAAAAGCTAGCCTTAGCTTTCCTAACAGAAATTTGCTTCCTGTAGCACTAATTCCAAAAAGATTTGGGACACTGTAAAGTCCATGGAGAATAAGAGCACATCCTCCCAGCTGCCCAATGCACTGAGCATAGGAAACACTGTCAAAACTGATAAATCTAAGATAATTGATCATTTCAATAAGCATTTTTTTACAGCTGGCCATGCTTTCCTCCTGGCTACCCTACCCCGGCCAACATCTCAACACCCCCCCCCCCCCCCCCCGCCTCTCCTTCACCCAAATCCAGACAGCTGATGTTCTGAAAGAACTGCTAAATCTGGATCCCTACTAATCAGCAGATAACAGGAGGGAGTTCAGTTTTGATCCCCACACGATACCGCACGACCCGGAGCCCAGAAGACGGTATCCCAGAGATGGTCTCTTGGGGGAGACGTATTATTTTCTTTTGGACTATTATTTTAATAAACACCTTTGAAACTGAGCTAATCCTACTCTGTCTAATCTGTGTAAACGTTTTGACCCAACCCCTTGGTCTGCCACAAGTAACAATCAAAAGTTTGGACACACTTTCTCATTCCAGGGTTTTTCTTTATTTTGACTATTTTCTACATTTTAGAATAATATCGAAGAAATCAAAACTGTGAAATAACACATATGAAATCATTTAGTAACCCCCAAAATATTTAGATGTTTAGATATCAAAAAAATATTTAGATGTGTTTATCTTGAGATTCTTCAAAGTAGCCACCCTGTGCGTTGATGACAGCTTTGCACACTCTTGACTGATTTAGACCGTTTTTGCCCAGTGAGTAGTAAGGAACCTAACAGTAATTTACATGTTAAGAGGGGAACACAGCGTTGCATTAGAATACAATCTCTAGGCACAACGAACATAGTGAAACTACACATGATGTAAAAGGTACATAATATTTACTTGTTTACAGTTCTGAAAAACTGGGCAAAGACAGGAAAGTAAATTGGAAACGAAACAAGAGGCAATTACACAGATATGAACAATTACCCAAAAGGTAGGTTTTTAGGATAGCCCACATACAGCATAAGCGAAAGTTCCAAATAAATGATTGATAAATATTGCCTTTATTATTGATAGTTCTTCAGTAACGAATAGTTGTTCCTACATAACAACCAGTACAATTCATTACTCTTTATATCAGTATTTAGCAGCTACAAACAAACTATAAATGGGGAATTATCATCTTCTTACCTGGTTGCTGCTGTCTTATTTCACGGTTGTTACCTGGTACTTTCCGAACGTTACCCTCTTATTTCAGTACTGTAAACTAAAGTGTTACCATCATCCATACAAACAAATAATTGCAGTATATCATACTGGAAATAGCACACATTTTAATCAGTTCGAACCTTAAGCTCTGACATGCAAATCTCATCTCGCTGAATTAAATTCACTACTTTTCCATGTGTGATGTAAACATACTGTATATATATATATATATATTTCATATTCATTTCAGTTATTGTCTTTACCCCTCAGCATATAACAAAACAATAAAAAAAAGAGAGAGGGAGAGACTGGAGGTAAGACTTTTAAAACCTCTTGGCAATAGGGGGTGCTATTTGCACTCTGTAATAATTTCGTTCCCAAATTAAACTGCCTCGTACTCAATTCTTGCTCGTACAATATGCATATTATTATTACTATTGGATAGAAAACACTCTCTAGTTTCTAAAACCGTTTGAATTATTTCTCTGAGTGAAACAGAACTCATTCTACAGCACACTTCCTGTCAAGAAGTGAGATTTCTGAAATTGAGGTCTCTGTTCCAGGGTCGGTTTATAAATTCCCTTATAAGCTATGGGGCTACATGCACTGCATACGCCTTCCCCTAGATGTCAGTAAGCGGTGAGACTTTGAATGGAGCGGATAGCACCATCTGGGGGAGTATAAAACCTCTTGGAACGGAAGTACCGACCTTTTCGACGAGGCGCCTGACGCATGAGGGAAACCGGCATGGCGTCTTCAAAAGCTTTCGGTTTAGCAGTTCTTTATCTCCGGCTCTGATTTAATTTGTTTTTTGTCTTAACTTCATAAGGTAGTTAATTTAAACCGACTTATAGCAGTTTATAGCAGTTTATTGCGATTTTCCTGGATTTCTTTGTGATGCGCTTTCACGAGTTGGACACCTCTCCAGTGGGTGGCTAATGTTAGCGGCTATTTCGACAGGACAAGAGGACATCTTTCAACCCAAAGACGATTGTTCTGGAGAAAGGACACCTTGCCCAAGATTCTGATGGAAGCTCAGCTAATAGTAAGCAGTCTTTATGCTGTTAATTCGTACTTATGTTGACAAATGTCAAATAATAATTCCGCCATGAATTATGGTGCGGTCTCGCTTTAGCGCACGCTGTATTGCGCAGTAACGTTAATTTAAAAAATCTAACACATCGATTGCATTAAGAACTAATTTATCTTTCATTTGCTGTCCAACTTGTATTTTTTAGTCAAGTTTATGAATAGTTTTCGATTAGAATAGGTGCCTCTCCAAGATGGCGCCGGACAGATTGCTTGAAGTTTTGGCCACTAATCACATTGTATAACCACAATTTGTGCCGCTAAATATGCACATTTTCGAACAAACTCTATATGCATTGTGTAATATGATGTTATAGGACTGTCATCTGAAGAATTCTGAGAAGGTTAGTGAAAAAATTATTATCTTTTGGTGGTTTATACGTTATCCCTATGTTTGGCTTGAATCAATGCTGTTGTGATGTTTGCTATTGTGGTAAGCTAATATAACGTTATATTGTGTTTTCGCTGTAAAACACTTAGAAAATCTGAAATATTGTCTGGATTCACAAGATCTGTGTCTTTCAATTGCTGTACGCTGTGTATTTTTAAGAAATGTTTTATGATGAGTAATTAGGTAATACACGTTGCTCTCTGTAGTTATTCTAGTCGCTTTGGTGAGAGTTTTGATGGTGGCTGCAATGGTAAACTATGATTTATACCTGAAATATGCACATTTTTCTAACAAAACATATGCTATACAATAAATATGTTATCAGACTGTCATCTGATGAAGTTGTTTCTTGGTTAGTGGCTATTTATATCTTTATTTGGTCGAATTTGTGATAGCTACTGATGGAGTAAAAAAGTGGTGGAGTAAAAAAAGTGGTGTCTTTTGCTAACGTGGTTAGCTAATAGATTTACATATTGTGTCTTCCCTGTAAAACATTTAAAAAATCAGAAATTATGGCTGGATTCACAAGATGTGTATTTTTCATCTGGTGTCTTGGACTTGTGATTTAATGATATTTAGATGCTAGTATTTACTTGTGACGCTATGCTAGGCTATGCTAGTCAGCTTTTTTACTGATGGGGGTGCTCCCGGATCCGGGTTTGGGAGGAATTAGAGGTTAAAATGGCACACCTTCTACATTTATTTACTATAGTCTGTCTTGGATAACTTATTCCAGTGCATATACTCTATGACCCTATGATGTGGGGTTAAACATTAAAAAATACATATATATTTAACCTTTATTTAATTAGGCAAGTCAGTTAAGAATAAACTTTTATTTACAACGATGGCCTACCAGGGAACTGTGGGTTAACTGCCATGTTAGAACAACAGATTTTTACATTGTCAGCTCGGGATTCGATCCAGCAACCTTTTGTTTACTGGCCCAAAGCTCTAATCAATAGGCTACCTGTCGCCCCCTAGGCTACCTGCCGCCCCACATTAATCAACGAATGCACAAGGATTATAGAGCTTACAATAAAGATCACGCCAAAGAATATAGATTTTTAACATGGTACGAAGTCTAGCGTTTCTAGGTTATGCCTAGTCCATTGTGCAGGTAGAGTCAGCGAGAGATCGAGGGAGATTGTATTGTGCCTATTCAGGACAATATAGTAGCAACAGCAAAAACAGCAGCAGGAAAGAGCAGATGCTGGAGTGATGTGATGTCAGAGTGCACACACATCGATTCACAAACACAAACACACATACATAGTTTCACACAGGTGGAAGCGAGGTCCCTGGTGTCCCTGTCCTCAACACCGTCTACCCAGCCGCACGTAATGCCATCAGAGTACGGTACAAGGACTGCTAGCGTTTTGTAGTCCCTGTTTGTCTACCGCTCTCCCCGGATGAAGGGGATCGATCTGTCCTTTTGCTCTGTCACCTGGAGACTGAGCTGGGCTCAACAGAGATATTTCTACGAGTGTGTGTGCGCGCACATAACTGTGTGTGCGCGTACATTGTCTATGGAGGTCACTGTCCCATCAACAACACCACTGTTTGATATAAGAGCCATTTAAAAGTGGGAAAAACAGTATGTTCTCCCCTGAAGCTGTCAATAGGAGGTATAATCCTGAAAATGTCTTTCCATTAAAAGATTGCACTTAATGATTGGTGCATAGGAGAGGAGATGAACATTTGTTTTTTCTGATCCCGCTCTGTCTTTTTCCCTCCCTCCATCTTTCCATAAAAGCACACAGTCTGACCTGACCCATAGCGCTTTCAGTTGCATCTCTCCATGGTTAAAACCTGTCTCTTACTACATACTAGGAAGGTGACAGCACGATTACCCCCTTCACCAGTTCGCCACACAACCAAGATGTCTTAGAATGAGATAATTCCTCTCCGCTGAAATAACTGCTTGTACTCTCCAGTCGAGAGTGTAGAGACAGTGAATTGGCCTGTTTTTCAATTTTTGTCTCATGTAAAATTGACAACCTATGAGCCACGAAGCATCCATGTCTACTTGTGCTGCCACCCTCTTTATGGCTTATGGCCTTTATCTAAACACTGGGCCAGCAGTCAGGGTGTGTGTGCGTGTGTGTCTATGTCTGTCAGAATATAGCATCTTTACCCCATCCAGGAATGATTTTCTATCGCTGATGTTCTCAGGGCTCTAAAATAAAAAAATTAATTGGTAGCGCTAGTCCTTCCAAGTTATACAAGTTAAGAGCACAACATAAAATGTACAGTGACCATACGTACATACCCCAACCAGAAGCCATGGATTACAGGCAACATCCGCACTGAGCTAAAAGGTAGAACTGCCGCTTTCAAGGAGCGGGACTCTAACCCAGACGCTTAAAGGAAATCCCACTATGCCCTCGAATGAACCATCAAACAGGCAAAGCGTCAATCGTACAACACCGGCTCCGACGCTCGTCGGATGTGAAATGGCTTGCAAAATATTAGACGTCAAAGGGAAGCACAGCCACGAGCTGCCCAGTGACATGAGCTTACCAGACAAGCTAAATTACTTCTATGCTCGCTTAATGTTTCAAGCAGGCCACCATAGTTAATGTGCCCAAGAACACTAAGGTAACCTGCCTAAATGACTACCGTCCCGTAGCACTCACGTCTGTAGCTATGAAGTACTTTGAAAGGCTGGGCATGGCCTACATCAACGCCATTATCCCAGAAACCCTAGACCCACTCCAATTTGCATACCGCCCCAACAGATCCACAGATGATGCAATCTCTATTACACTCCTAACTGCACCTTCCCACCAGGACCGAAGGAACACCTACTTGAGAATGCTATTCATTGACTACAGCTCAGCGTTCAACACCATAGTGCCCTCAAAGCTCATCACTAAGCTAAGGACCCTGAGACTAAACACCTCCCTCTGCAACTGGATCCTGGACTTCCTTACGTGCCTCACCCGGGGGCCCATCAGTGGTGCGTGCTCAGTCCCCTCCTGTACTCTCTGTTAACCCATGACTGCATGGCCAGGCATGACTCCAACACCACAATTAAGCTTTCCAATGACATAAGTGGTAGGCCTGATCACAGACATTGATGAGACAGCCTATAGGGAAGAGGTCAGAGACCTGGCCGTGTGGTGCCAGGATAACAACCTCTCCCTCAACGTGATCAAGACAAAGGAGATGATTGTAGACTACATGAAAAGGAGGAGCGAGCACGCCCCATTCTCATCGACGAGGCTGTAGTGGAGACGGTTCAGAGCTTCAAAGTCCTTGGTGTCCACATCACCAACAAACTATCATATTCCAAACACACCAAGACAGCCGTGAAGAGGGCATGACAAAGCCTATTCCCCCTCAGGAGACGGAAAAGATTTGGCATGGATCCTCAGATCCTCAAAAAGTTCTACAGCTGTACCATCGAGAGCATCCTGACTGGTTGCATCACTGCTTGGAATGGCAACTACTCGGCCTCCGACCGGAAGGCACTACAGGCACCGACCGGAAGGCACTCAGTACATCACTGAGCCCAAGCTTCCCGCCATCCAGGACCTCTATACCAGGTGGTCAGAGGAAGGCCCTAAAAATTGTCAAAGACACCAGCCACCCTAGTCAAAAGTTGTTCTCTCTGCTTCCGCACGGCAATCGGTACTGGAGTGCCACGTCTTGGTCCAAAAGGCTTCTTAACTTCTTTGGGAAAGGGGGGGCAGTATTGAGTATCTTGGATGAATAAGGTGCCCAGAATAAACTGCTTGTTACCCAGGCCCAGAAGCTATGACATGCATATACAGTGGGGAGAACAAGTATTTGATACACTGCCGATTTTGCAGGTTTTCCTACTTACAAAGCATGTAGAGGTCTGTAATTTTTATCATAGGTACACTTCATCTGTGAGAGACGGAATCTAAAACAAAAATCCAGAAAATCACATTGTATGATTTTTAAGTAAATAATTTGCATTTTATTGCATGACATAAGTATTTGATCACCTACCAACCAGTAAGAATTCCGGCTCTCACAGACCTGTTAGTTTTTCTTTAAGAAGCCCTCCTGTTCTCCACTCATTACCTGTATTAACTGTACCTGTTTGAACTCGTTCCCTGTATAAAAGACACCTGTCCACACACTCAATCAAACAGACTCCAACCTCTCCACAATGGCCAAGACCAGAGAGCTGTGTAAGGACATCAGGGATAAAATTGTAGACCTGCACAAGGCTGGGATGGGCTACAGGACAATAGGCAAGCAGCTTGGTGAGAAGGCAACAACTGTTGGCGCAATTATTAGAAAATGGAAGAAGTTCAAGATGACGGTCAATCACCCTCGGTCTGGGGCTCCATGCAAGATCTCACCTCGTGGGGCATCAGTGATCATGAGGAAGGTGAGGGATCAGCCCAGAACTACACGGCAGGACCTGGTCAACGACCTGAAGAGAGCTGGGACCACAGTCTCAAAGAAAACCATTAGTAACACACTACGCCGTCATGGATAAAAATCCTGCAGCGCACGCAAGGTCCCCCTGCTCAAGCCAGCGCATGTCCAGGCCCGTCTGAAGTTTGCCATTGACCATCTGGATGATCCAGAGGAGGAATGGGAGAAGGTCATGTGGTCTAATGAGACAAAAATAGAGCTTTTTGGTCTAAACTCCACTCGCCGTGTTTGGAGGAAGAAGAAGGATGAGTACAACCCCAAGAACACCATCCCAACTGTGAAGCATGGAGGTGGAAACATCATTCTTTGGGGATGCTTTTCTGCAAAGGAGACAGGACGACTGCACCGTATTGAGGGGAGGATGGATGGGGCCATGTATCGCGAGATCTTGGCCAACAACCTCCTTCCCTCAGTAAGAGCATTGAAGATGGGTCGTGGCTGGGTCTTCCAGCATGACAACGACCCGAAACACACCGCCCGGGCAACGAAGGAGTGGCTCTGTAAGAAGCATCTCAAGGTCCTGGAGTGGCCTAGCCAGTTTCCAGACCTGAACCCAATAGAAAATCTTTGGAGGGAGTTGAAAGTCCGTATTGCCCAGCGACAGCCCCGAAACCTGAAGGATCTGGAGAAGGTCTGTATGGAGGAGTGGGCCAAAATCCCTGCGGCAGTGTGTAAAAACCTGGTCAAGAACTACAGGAAACGTATGATCTCTGTAATTGCAAACAAAGGTTTCTGTACCAAATATTAAGTTCTGCTATTCTGATGTATCAAATACTTATGTCATGCAATAAAATGCAAACAAATTACTTAAAAATCATACAATGTGATTTTCTGGATTTGTGTTTTAGATTCCGTCTCTCACAGTTGAAGTGTACCTATGATAAAAATTACAGACCTCTACATGCTTTGTAAGTAGGAAAACCTGCAAAATCGGCAGTGTATCAAATACTTGTTCTCCCCACTGTAAGTAGTAGATTGGGATAGAAAACACTCTAAAGGGTCCAAAACTGTTAAAATAATGTGAGTATAATAGAACTCATATGGCATGCGAAAACCTGAGACAAATCTAAACAGGAAGTGGGAAATCTGAGGTTTGTAGTTTCATTTATGTGATTGCCTATCCAATATGCTGTGTCTATTGGCCAGATTGCACTGCAAGGCTTCCAGCAGATGTCAACAGTCTTTAGAAAGTTGTTTGAGGCTTCTATTGTGGAAGGGGGTCGAATAAGAGCTGTTTCAACAAGTGGACTAGCCTAAGGCTAATGAGTTGTTTACTGCGTGGTCACGCAGGCACGCCGTTCCTTCTTTTTCCTCTGTAATGAATACGCTATTGTCCGGTTGGAATATTATTGAAGATTTATTATAAAAACATCGTTTGACATGTTTTTACAAACTGTAATGGAACTCTTTTGACTTTGTGTCTGGATTTTGCGCTCGCGCATTGTGCCTTTGGAATAGTGAACTAAACGCGAACAAAACTGAGGTATTTGGACATAAATATGGACGTTTCGAACAAAACAAACATTTATTGCGGAAGTGGGAGTCCTGGGAGTGCATTCCGACGAAGATCAGCAAAGGTAAGTGAAGATTTATAATGCTATTTCTGACTTTTGTTGACTCCACAATTTGGCGGGTAACTGTATGACTTGCTTTGGTGGCTGAACGAAGTACTCAGATTATTGAATATTGTGCTTTTGCCGTAAAGCTTTTTTAAAATCTGACACAGCGGTTGCATTAACCTTTACTTAATACCCATCCTGGATCCTCCTCATCAAAAAAGCTGACTAGCATAGCCTAGCCTAACGGGACAGGGATATCATATAATATAATTTTCATGAAATCACAAGTCCAATACAGCAAATGAAAGATAAACATCTTGTGAATCCAGCCATCATTTCCGATTTTTAAAATGTTTTACAGCGAAAACACAATATGTATTTCTATTAGCTAACCACAATAGCCAAACACACAACCGCATATTTTCACCATGTTTCCACCGCATAGGTAGCTTTCACAAAACCAACAAAATAGAGATAAAATTAGTCACTAACCAATAAACAACTTCATCAGATGACAGTCTTATAACATGTTATACAATACATTTATGTTTTGTTCTAAAACGTGCATATGAGGTATAAATCATAGTTTTACATTGCAGCCACAATCACAAATAGCAACAAAGCAGCCAGAATAATTACAGAGAGCAACGTGAAATACTTAAATACTCATCATAAAACATTTATGAAAAATACATGGTGTACAGCAAATGAAAGATAAACATGTGGTGAATCCAGCCAATATTTCCGATTTTTTTAAGTGTTTTACAGCGAAAACACAATATATATTTCTATTAGCTCACTACAGTAGCCAAACACACAACGCAATTTACTCCCCGCAAAAAATAGCTTGCACAAAACCGACAAAATGGAGATAAAATGAATCACTAACCTTGAACAAATTCATCAGATGACAGTCTTATAACATCATGTTATACAATACAATTATGTTTTGTTCGAAAATGTGCATATTTAGAGCTACAAATCCTGATTATACATTGTGAATACGTAGCATCGATTCACCAGAATCTCCGGAGATATTTTGGACACTCACCTAATCTGACCAAAGAACTCATCATAAACTTTACATAAAAATACTTGTTGTATGGCAAATGAAAGATACACTGGTTCTTAATGCAACCGCTGTGTTAGATTTAAAAAAATAACTTTACCATAACATACAGCTTGCGTTATTGCGAGACAGCGCTCACCAAAACACAGAAATACGAAATAAAATCATAAATGTTTTCTTACTTTTGATGAGCTTCCATCAGAATGTTGTACAAGGAGTCCTTGGTCCAGAATAAATTGTTGTTTGGTTTTAGAATGTCCATTTCTTCTGTCGAATTCGCGCCACAATGCTAGCCAAGGTTGCTAACATTCCCATCCTCTCTTGACGCAAAGAACGGAAAACTCCAAAAGTCCCAATAAATGTTGAATAAACTGATAAAACTCAGTTGAAAAAACCTACTTTATGATGTTATTATCATATGTATCAAATAAAATCAGAGCCGGAGATATTCGCCGTGTAAACCGAACGCTTTTCAGAACACAATGTCGAGCTCCGCCGCGCACCTGAGAAGACAAAGAAAATTCCGGACCCGTCACTCCAAAAGCTCTTGTTCGGCCTCAGATCAAGCTAGACACCCCATTCCACCTTCCACTGCCTGTTGACATCTAGTGGAAGGCGTATGAAGTGCATGCATATCGATAAATAAAAGCCAGTTGAATAGGCAGGCCCTGAAACAGAGCCTCATTTTCAGATTTTTCACTTCCTGTGTGGAAGTTTGCTGCAAAATGAGTTCTGTTTTACTCACAGATATAATTCAAACAGTTTTAGAAATTTCTGAGTGTTTTCTATCCAATAGTAATAATAATATGCATATTGTATGATCTAGAAAAGAGTACGAGGCCGTTTCATTTGGGCACAACTTTTTCCAAAATGAAAACAGCGAGAAGTTAAGAACAAGTTTATCTTTAATTCTATGTAAAACATGTATCTTTCAAAGTTTATGAGTATTTCTGTTATTTGATGTGGCTCTTTACAATTTCTCTGGATGTTTTGGACGCATTTCTAAACATGGCGCCAATGTAAACTGAGGTTTTTGGATATAAATATGAACTTTATCAAACAAAACATACATGTATTGTTTAACATTGAGTCCTGGGAGCCTCATCTGATGAAGATCGTCAAAGGTTAGTGATTCATTTTATCTTTATTTCTGCTTTTTGTGACACCTCTCTTTGGTTGGAAAATGGCTGAATGCTTTCTGTGACTAGGCGCTGTCCGAACATGATATGTTGTGCTATAGCCGTAAAGCCTTTTTGAAATCGGACACTGTGGTTGGATTAACGAGAAGTGTATCTTTAAAATGGTGTAAAATACTTGTATGTTTGAGGAATTTTAATTATGAGATTTGTTTGAATTTGGCCCTGCAATTTCACTGGCTGTTGGCAAGGTGGGACGCTAGCGTCCCGAAAGATCCCAGGGAGGCTAACAGCTTCTACCATAAGACTCCTGAACAGCTAATGAAATGGCTACCCAAACTATTTGCATTGTGTGTGTGTGTGTGTGTTTGTGTCCCTCCTCCTTTACGCTGCTGCTACTCTCTGGTTATTGTTTATGCATAGCCACTTTAACTCTACCTACATAGTCTCAATCAACATCGTTCACACCCTCTTAAGCTTTAGCCCCATCCATCTCTTTAAGGGTTGATCCGAATGTACTAACATCAGTCAAGCAACTTGCTAGCTACTTCCAGACATCTAAGTGAGAGAGAACAGCTCACTGAACATTACTTTAGTGCCGCCCTAAAAACCGATTCAAATGTAATGGTATAACTGCGCCGCCCTTTCTCCCACCAAACGTTGTTAAAACTAAATTTAGTCAGTTCTACACTACAAGAATGAATCTGGTGCATATCAAGCTCCGCCTAGATAAGTAAATCCTATAGGAGACCATTACATTTTACATCCCACGATAAAACATGAATTGATTGTGTAATGTTATGATAAATTATGATAAAGCAAAACTGTAGGGCAAAGGGTAAAAAATGATGTAGTGTAGGAAAGAGAAGAAACATGTCACGGATCCCTCTAGAACTATAATTACGCACATCTGGCCCCTATTCCCAGAGATTAGTAATTGTATAAGTGTGTCCTTGGTTTACCATTGTCCTGTCGATTATTGTTACTATGTCCGTTGGTCGTGTGAGTACCTGTGCTGTGTGTTTTGGCTTTTGTGCCATTGTGGATTGCGCAGATGATTACGGGTCACGTCCCGTGTGATTGTGTTATTTATTTGAGGTACTCCTCGCTCTTTTGTTTGGGTCTCAACCCTGTGTTTTGTAGACGTGTTTGTTTGGTTTTCGTCCCCGTGCCTTTACTAGGCACGCTGTCATTTTGGTAAAATAAAAAACCCTATTACGCATTCCTGCGCCTGTCTCCCAAATCATTCATACCAGCGTGACAAAACAAGACACTATGCTGATGATACAATTGTATTCATTCCTAGAATAGGAAACAAAGATAATTATGTTATGCTTACTGAAGGAAGTTCAACGAGCCTTCCCGATTGAACTTTCATAAACTACATTAGATTGAAAATTGTAAACGGTCTCTTTAAGAACATCAAGTTGTGAGTGGCGACATGCAAGAGATCAATCATCAATTAAGTGCCATGGTCATTGAACTCCTGAAGAAGAAATACATTTTTCCTTTCTGTGCCCCCAAATGTTCAGATACTAGTGAAGTTACCAGGTTATTACACTGGAAATATAAATGCAACATGCAACAATTTCAAAAAAGATTGTGAGTTAGTTTGAATAAGGAAATCAGTACATTTAAATACATTCATTAGGCCCTAATCTATGGATTTCACATGACTGGGAATACAGATATGCATCTGTTGTTCACAGTTACGTAAAAAAAAAAGCTAGGGGCGTGGATAAGAAAACCAGTCAGTACCTGCAGTGACCACCATTTGCCACATGATGTGTGACACATCTCCTTCTTGATCAGGCTGCTTATTGTGGCTTGTGGAATATTGTCCCACTCTTAATAGCTGTGTGAAGTTGCTGGATATTGGTGTGACAGCTTGTGCAGAAATTCTTCCGTTGTGCAAACCCACAGTTTCATCTGCTGTCAAGGTGTCTGGTCTCAGACGATCCCACAGTTGAAGAAGCCGGAGGTGAAGGGCTGGCGTGGTTACACATGGTGTAACGCCCGTCTGAAGAAGTGGACCAAGATGCAGCGTGGGGTAGGTTAATCATATTCTTTATTGATAACCAGCAAAAACCAGAAAGAGAAAACCAATGAAACGTACAGCCTTGTAGGGCTCAACAGCAACAATACAAGAACAAGATCCCACAACATAGGTGGGAAAAAAGGCTACCTAAGTATGTTTCCCAATCAGAGACAACGATAGACAGCTGCCTCTGATTGGGAACCACACTCGGCCAAACACAAAGAAAAACAAAACATAGAATGCCCACCTCACATCACACCCTGACCTTACTAAATAGAGAAATAAAACATCTCTCTAAGGTCAGGGCGTGACATATGGTCTGCGGTTGTGAGGCCGGTTGGACGTACTACCAAATTCTCAAAAATGACGTTGGAGGTGGCTTATGGTAGAGAAAGTAACATTAAATTATCTGGCAACAGCTCTGGTGGTCATTCCTGTAGTCCGCATGTCAATTTGCACACTCCATCAAAACTTGAGACATCTGTGGCATTGTGTTGTGTGACAAAGCTGAACATTTTAGAGTGGCCTTTTATTGTCCACAGCACAAGGTGTACCTGTGTAATGATCATGCTGTTTAATCAGCTTCTCGATATGCCACACCTGTCAGGTAGATTGGACCAACACTTTACATGTTACGTTTATATTTTTGTTAAGTGTAGATAGCTAGCTGATGAGGTAACATGACAGAACAAGGGGTAATCAAATGGCCAGCGAGTAGTTTTAGAATGCTCCATGACATGGTTTATGAATGTGAAATGCGGCCCGCCAATTTGCCCATGGAAGAAACAAAAATGTTGCGTCAGTAATAGGCTTGAATAGTTTGGGCTAAAAACAATCCGTTTTCGCTGTTTTCTCCAACACACTTGTAAACAATGGTAGAACGAAGCTCAGTTATTACAACAATTATTATCCGGGTGATTTATTTATATTTTAGAGCCACTGGTGCTCCCCAATCAAAATGTCACTTTCCACAGCAAAATATTTAGGAGCATATATGACCAAAAAGGTTAAATGCCCTTATACTGATCTGAATCTAAAATGGCAGCCAGTGATCTAGACCAACCACTAAGAACCAACAGAAAAGGCCAGACTATTCAGGATATTTCCCACTGGATTGTATTGTTTCCGCTTGAGGACTGTTTGGCTAGGATCATCATTAGCTTGATTACCACACACACACACACATAAACAGACTTTACAGACTGATTCTATGGGTACCATCTGGTTCTGTCAATTACATGGGGGATTAATTTGGGGGTGAGACTCACCAAATCCTGAACCGTTGGCTGCTAATCGTCAGATCCATTCATTCAACCCTCAGCCACTGCTTAATTAAGATAATACAACTCTCACGTGCCTCTGTGAGGGTGTGTGTGTACATATGTGAACGTGTGTGTAATAGAAGGAGTTTCCATCAACTCAAGGATGGGAAACTCAAGTCCTCAGGGGCCTGGTTGGTGGTGTTGTGTTCAAGAACACCTAAAGCGAAACCAATTCAAGGCCAAGACCTGAGCAGATCGAGTCCAATTCAAGACCATGATTGTATTTGTCAAATCACCACCATAATAAGAGTTCAAAATGTCCAACATTTCTGTGTTCATATTTCAAATCAACATACAGTGCATTCAGAAACTATTCAGACCCCTTTACTTTTTCCATATTTTGTTATGTTACAGCCTTATTAAAAAATGGATAAAAAAAATAAATAATCCTCATCAATCTACACATAATACACCATAATGACAAAGTAACAGTTTTTTAGAAAATTTAGCAAATGTCTAATAATTTTTTATTTTAAATATCACATTTACAAAAAAATTCAGACCCCTTACTCAGTGCTTTCTTGAAGCACCTTTGACAGTGATTACATCCTCGAGTCTTATTGCGCATGACACTAAGCTTGGCAAACCTGTATTCGGGGAGTTTCTCCCATTCCTCTCTGCAGATCCTCTCAAGTTCTGTCAGGTTGGATAGGGAGCGTCGCTGCACAGCTATTTTCAGGTATCTCCAGAGAATTTCAATCGGGTTGAAGTCTGGTTGTCCCGGAGCCTCTCCTGAGTTGTCTTGACTGTGTGCTTAGGGTCGTTGTCCTGTTGGAAGGTAAACCTTTGCTTCAGTCTAAGGTCCTGAGCAGGTTTTCATCAAGGATCTCTGTACATTGCTCTGTTCATCTTTCACATCTTTCTTGGGACCCTCAATGCTGCAGAATTGTTTTGGTACCCTTCCTCAGATTTCTCACAATTCTGTCTTGTAGCTTTACGGACAATTGAAGATTACATCTTCAAAGTAAGGGCAACCATGGCATCCGTGACAGGAGACGCGCCCATCTATGATGTATACAGACGGGTAAGAAATTGGTTTAATTTCAAGTTAACTTCTCTGGGATATGTGGGACGGTAGCGTCCCACTTGGCCAAAATCCAGAAAAAATGTAGAGCGCCAAATTCAAATATATTACTATAAAAACCAATCTTTCATGAATTCACACATGAAAGACACCAAATTAAAGCTCCACATGTTGTGAATCCAGCCAACATGTCTGATTTCAAAAAGGATTGACGGGGAAAGCACACCAAACAATTATGTTAGCTCAGTACATAGCCAAATAAAAACACAGCCATTTTCCCAGCAAAAGATAGTAGTCACAAAAAGTAGAAATAGAGATACAATTAATCACTAACCTGTGATTTTCAGATGACACTCATAGGAAATCATGTTACACAATACATTTATGTTTTGTTCGATAATGTGCATATTTATATCCACAAATCTCGGTTTACATTGGCGCCATGTTCAGAAATGCCTCCAAAATATCCGGAGAAATTGCAGAGAACCACGTCAAATAACAGAAATACTCATCATAAACTTTGATGAAAGATACATGTTTTACATATAATTAAATATACACTTGTTCTTAATGCAACCGCTGTGTCAGATTTCAAAAAAACTTTACGTAAAAAGCACACCATGCAATAATCTGAGACGGCGCTCAGATAAAAACAACATTTCTCCACCATGTTGGAGTCAACAGAAATACGGAATTACATCATAAATATTCCCTTACCTTTGATCATCTTCATCAGAATGCACTCCCAGGAATCCTAGTTCCACAATAAATCGTTGTTTTGTCCGATAATGTCCATTACTTATGTCCAAGTAGCTACTTTTGCTAGCATGTTTATTGCACATGCCCAAACGCTCGCGCAGATGCAGGCAAACTCGGACGAAAACTTCAAAAAGTTATATAACAGGTCAAATAAACTGGTCAAACTAAGTAGAGAATCAATCTTCAGGATGTTGTTATCATATATATCCAATAATGTCCCAACCGGAGCATTCCTTCATGTCTGTAGAAGTAATGGGACGCAAGGCGATATCATGAGGAAAGCGCTTGACCAGGATCTGGCAATCTGCCAGACCACTGACTCATTCCCCTCTCATTCGGCCCCACAACACATTATAAACTTCATTCAATGTTCTACCGACTGTTGACATCTAGTGGAAGGCGTAGGAAGTGCAAACAGATCCATATATTACAGGGAATTGAATAGGCGATGCGTTTAACATCGACCAGCCTCAGAATTCTCACTTCCTGTTTGGATTTCTTCTCAGGTTTTTGCCTGCCATATGAGTTCTGTTATATACAGACATCATTCAAACAGTTTTAGAAACGTCAGAGTGTTTTCTATCCAATAGTAATAATAATATGCATATATTAGCATCTGGGACAGGGTAGGAGGCAGTTCACTATGGGCACGCAATTCATCCAAAAGTGAAAATGCTGCCCCCTATCACAAAGAAGTTAAAGTGTACTGTTAGCAAGCTAACATTAGCTGGCTGGCTCACTAGCTAACATTACGTTCATGCAGGTTAGTAACATCATGAGTGGTGATTATGGTTCATTGATTAGCTAACTAGCTACATGTCTTAACATAAGATTCCACAATGCAAATATCCATTTCAATAGAATGTCACTGCGACAACTGTTGATAGATGTTGGTTAGCTACCTGCAGATTCACACAGGGTAGTAACGTTATGAGTTGTGATTATGTTTCATTGTTTATCTAGATAGCTGCACGTCTTAAAAAAAGACTCCAGGATGCAAGTAACCATTTTGGGTGCATTTCTAGATTCAGTCTGGCCATCTACTTTTCAGAGCACTATCGTCTGAGTGTGCCAGAGCACAGAATAACTGATGGATTTACACCCCTCTAGGGGTGTCACCTGGCATCCTACCTCGGCGCATACCTGGATGGTGTACCGGAATTTGGAACACAGAAATGAGGCCTGGGTCCAGGATGTCGATGAGACGGAGAAGATTGATGGGCCTAGAAACAGGAGACAAAGGACTGTGAGACATACACTTAGGTTGGAGTAATTTTAAACTCGTTTTTCAACCACTCCACAAATTTCTTAGTTTTGGCAAGTTGGTTAGGACATCTACTTTTTGCATGACACAAACATTTATCCAACAACTGTTTACAGACAGATTATTTCACTGCATCACAATTCCAGTGGGTCAGACATTTACATACACTAAGTTGACTGTGCCTTTAAACAGCTTTGAAAATTCCAGCACATGTCGTCATGGCTTTAGAAGCTTCTGATAGGCTAATTGACATAATTTGAGTCAATTGGAGCTTAACCTGTGGATGTATTTCAAGGCCTACCTTCAAACTCAGTGCCTCTTTGCTTGACACCATGGGAAAATCAAAAGAAATCAGCCAAGACATCAGATTATTCTTTTTTTAAACCTCCACAAGTCTGGTTTATCTTTGGGAGCAATTTCGAAACACCTGAAAGTACCACGTTCATCTATACAAAAAATAGTGAGCAAGTATAAACACCATGGTACCACGCAGCCATCATATCGCTCAGGAAGGAGACGCGTTTTGTCTCCGAGAGATGAATGTACTTTGGTGTGAAAAGTGCAAATCAATCCGAGAACAACAGCAAAGGACCTTGTGAAGATGCTGGAGGAAACAGGTACAAAAGTATATTAATCCACAGTAAAACGAGTCCTATATGGACATAACCTGAAATGCCGCTCAGCAAGAACACACAGGACGGCAGGCAGGCTCAGGTTCAGGGACAGGCAGAGTTCAGTAATCCAGAGGTGGAGCAAAGGTACAGGATGGCAGGCAGACTCAGGGTCAGGGACAGACAGTGGTCAGGGGGGTGGGTAAAGTCAGAGGAAGCAAGGGTAAAAAAAACAGGAGGACGAGAGAAGGAGAGCCTGGGAAAAGACAGGAGCTGACAGGAACAAACGCTGGTAAGCTTGACAAACAAGTCGAACTGGCAACAGACAAACAGAAAACACAGACAGCGGATAATGGGGAAGATGCGTGACACCTGGAGGAGGTGGAGACAAACACAAGGACAGGTGAAACAGATCAGGGCATGACACAGAATACCAACTCGGCTTCTGTGGCTTCTTCATCAAGATCTGTATGCTTTCATTAATAAAATAATGATACAAATAATCTCGCCAGCTTTGATCCATGTCTGGGGTGCAGGATGCAAATGTCTTTGTTTGTCACACGAATCATTGAGTCGAAACTACAGAACAGTACAAAACTGGAGAACACATATGGTTAATGTTCTGCAAAAAATTGAATATATACATTGGTCATAGTGAGTGGCGAGTGGCGCAGCGGTCTAAGGCACTGCATCTCAGTGCAAGAGGCATCACTATAGTCCCTGGTTCAAATCCAAGTTGTATCACATCTGGCCATGATTGGGCGGTACACAGTTGGACCAGTGTCATCTGGGTTTTGCCGGGGTAGGTCGTCATTGTTAATAAGAATTTGTTCTTAACTGACTTGCCTAGTAAAATAAAGGATACTTTTTTTTAAATTCAATTTTGTAATGTGTTTTGTTTGGTAAATTGTTTTGTAAATATAAATTTACATTTCTGGTGCCACAAAATCAACAATGAAAAAAATACACGTATTTGTTGGTTTCTACTTGATCAGAACACGCTGGAACTGGACTGTACTTGTAGTTCAGTAAGGTTTTTATTCTAAGAGAAATGAAAATGACCTGGATGCCATGTACAGTAACTTGTAACCCTGCACATTGACTCGGTACCGGTACCCCAAGTATATAGCCTCATTATTTAAATGTTATTGTGTTACTTTAGTTTATTTAGCAAATATTTTCTTAATTCTATTTTCCTAAAACTGCATTGTTGGTTAGAAGTAAGCATTTCAAGGTAAGGTCTACACTTGTCGTATTCGGCACATATAGCTAATTAAATTTGATTCGTTTTTTGGATATAATCCTGATAGGCCTGAAAATGGGCTCTATTTCTGTTTATTTAATTTAGGATATAATATCATTATAAGGTGTTGTGATTTCATTAAGACTATACATTATTATATGGAGGATCAATCACAAGAACGTAAATGGCACCATTTTGAATAAAACTGATGCGATTTTATGCAATACCTGTGAATAATATCGAAATCCCTAGAAACTTGAATGCCCTAATGCCTATTTTTGTACTGAATACACTGGATATATGCTGTGAATTGTTTAACATGGCAGGAAGAATGTAATAGATCTAGCCTTAGCCTAGGAGCAGCGATGGACATCAAACCAATAGTGTGCTTTATCCAAGGCTGATAATTAAAAGACACATCGATCCCTCCACCAACCAACTCCACGCAGACCGCCTCCCCTTTAAGACCCAATTCCTTATTCCTGTTGGATACATTTATCACCCAGCATGCCATGGGGTGATATCACTCACGGTGTAAGAAAGAAGAGAACATTCTAGAAGAATAGAGAGAGCGAGAGAGAGAGAGAGAAAGGAAATAGGGGAATACAAAATATATACAGTATATAGAAGGACACTGTGTTTTAGTTCTCCTGTGTCATCATGTCTGTGCAAATGAAAATCCATTAAGAATAGTAGGATGCAATGAAATGGCCCCCCATTGCTATTAACATGGGGGAAATACATGTATGTTGTATAAATACATGTATACATGTATGTTTGAGTAAGGCTGCGTTTAAACAGACAGTTAAATTCTGATATTTTTTCAGTCTTTTGACCAATCACATCAGGTCTTTTTCAGAGCTTATGTGATTGGTTAAAAGACAAATTAGTGAATAAAAGTGACATCGACATTACAACACTGTAAATGCATTCAGAAACAAAATTGATTAAATGTTCAATTATGTTTAGAACATATCATACCTATCACAGAATAATGCCGTAACATAAATGGAGGAAGTTCCGATCTAGTATTTAAGGGAAAAGATGCTAGCAGACGAGGCATTTCCCTATATTTGACACAATTTAGCAATGTAACTCTGGTATAACACATACAGTACACACAATATCATGTGAACTAGTGACTGGTTCTTCAGCTAGCTCTCACAGTACAGTGTAGTGCATAAATTCATAGGAGTAGGCAAGGTGCGGTACAGCGAGCCGAAGGTCAATTGAGTGATAGAGTATAGAGGTGGGAGAGAGCTATTGCAGTGATGGGAGTTACTCTGTGGGGAAGAGATCCCAGCTACCCAGACCTCTCCAAGAGCATTCATTCTATCTTCTAAGAGGGGCCCTATAGGCTTCTCCACTACCCATTGCTTTGCACCCACCCACTCCATTTCTCAATAATTTCTCGGAGTTGAGTGTGTGAGATGAGAGTCTATTGGCTGAAGATGGTATGAGGCAGTGGTTCTGTTTGTGTGTTTGTCTCTATGTCAAAATGGGTGGAAATCTGGTTCTTGGTTGATCTAGGACTAGGTAAAAGGATGTACAGTATGTGTACCTGGGTGTCTTTGAGTGCATACTATGTCTATCTTTGACTGTGGCGGTAGACTTGATATGAATCTATCTTTCTGCATTTGTGTGGGTTCCTTTTGATTTCATCTTAATGATTGTGCCATCAAGGACTTGTTACTGGCTAATTATCCAGTAGCATTGACTGAATAATCTGCTGGTTAGATTTAATGAGGCAGGAACAAAAACGATACAGAAAGGAAGATATATCTACATTCCATTACCCAAAATTACATTATACTTTATATTAACAAATCATTAGGTCCTGCATAATGTATTTTTGGATGTGAGTGGGTTAGTCCACTATAGGATCTTGTAAGAAAAAAAAACATCTCACTTTTTTAAAATGTCACTCTCGTTTTATGATTTAAATTAGAAAAAATCCATTCTTTCCCATGTTTTAAAAGGATATTTCGAAATCATATTGACAACTAGATTGAGTATCTGAGGGGGTTGCTGAAGTGATTTAGAAGTTAATTAACCGCATGATCTGTTTTCATACCAAACCTGATGACTGTGTTTGTGTGTGTCCGTGTGTGTGTGTGTGCATGCGTGCATGCTTCCGTACATGCACATGTGCGTGACTAAATGTGTGCGTGCCTTTTTATGCGCACGGATGGTTACAGGTTTGTTTATGTGCACAATCAAGGGGTTGCAAGGAAGCAGAAAAACAGGGACAGCTAGCCTAGCTAGCATAATTCCAATTATCTGCTGCTGTGTAGACTGATGTTAAACCCAAAGTTGATATAAAGAGCCTATTCTGTCTCATGAAGGCCGCTGGCTAGCCACTCCAAGCCCTGCTGACAATACGTTCCCCACCACCGTGCGTACACTGTAAATACATGCCAATATACTATCCCAGAACCGTGTCAACTGTCACAAATCATTCGTCGCAACTCCGTAGCTCTGATACCCTTTTTTCCTTTAGGTCTAAATCCCCTCTCTCTACCTGGTGCTGTTTAAGCATGACTTCCTGCATGCATGGCGCTTGGATGGTGAGGGACACATTGACGAAGTGATGCAATTAACATTCCTGACAGGTAGAGGCTGCGTAATCAGGGGTCACATGCCCCGGGTGAACCCCTCTGACTCTAATTCGATTATTTATGTTCTAACGTAACAAGCCCAGTTATGATTGAACTTTTACTGCAGTTTACTACAGCCGCCACTGACTGACTGCACTGACCGACTGCCAGACAGAGGGGTTGTTTCGTGCCTGAGAGGGAGAGGGGTGGATGAGGAGAGGCGTGGATGGAAAAATGATTGGAGGTCAGTAAGTGAGAGTTCGATCTGATGCATCCTAGTAAATATAGGGGAAAGGGTGTGATATCCCTGTACTGTAATACAATACATCCACATTACTGTATTGTATGGGACATACTTGTTTGGTGATGTCGGAGTAGATGCTATCCTCACTAACAGTTGGTTATTATGTAGAAAAGTTCAAAACTGGCAACAATGTCATCTTAAAATGGCCTATACAGACTACACCAGGTGTTAATTTTGCATTACAGTCCCTGTCGATTGGGGTGATGTTGTTCTGGGCCATTTCTCAGAGGGCCAAAGCCTGCATTTATTTACCTTTAACAAATGACTCCCTTTAACAAATCCAGGACAGCATATTGTAAACCAGTAAACCAACCCCTGAAACCTACAGATGGAATAACATACAGCTTTATTTATTTATTTCCTTCTTGCCTACTTAGATACATTTCCCTGGCATTGAAACATCCAATTATGCCGACTCGGGAGCGTTGAGAGGTAAGTCTGCGGCAGAAAGGGAGCTAAAGGTGACAGCAATAGCAGGAGAGCTCTCAACTCTCGACGACACTGAGGACATAGCATTCTGCAGCGGCACGCTCCTTGACTTAATAACATTACCTACCAGCCCAGGCCTCTCAACCACCACCAACACCACTAACTGTATCGTGGCTATTTTTAACTGGCTAACCGTTAGCTAGCTGGGCCCTCTCTCCCTCTCTCTGGCTCTGTTGGTGGAGTGAGTGGCAGGGGTTAGCTCGTCCACTCCGCCCAGCATGTGGGAAACAGCGGCCAATAATTACACAGACTTTTGATTTAAGGGCCCTGTTGTTGACCTCCGAGGTCCTTCGTTATTTTCGGACGACCGTGAATATGCCTGCTAATGCTATAGACTCGCGGAGGTATCATTGGGTATTTTTATATTTTGTTGCTCGGGCCGGCATGGAAGACCTTTCCATCTGCACACTGGAGCTAGGGATGTTGGCAGGGAAAATGAGGTTTAGTTAATATTCTAGTACACACTACTGATTATATTATGTATACTACATATAGGATATATCAATGACAGCTATATACAGTACAGTGCCTTACTATTCAGGTAACCACTGCTATATGTCTCCTACCGTAAGAAACTATTGGATTTCATTATAATTATGGATGTAAATCAGAGCATATCTGCTAGCCTGGACATTTCTCCCATCATAAAAGCCATATTCTATGGTTGTTATAAAGGCAGGTGGCTTCATGCCAAAAGCTATTTTTAAGTTTTGAGCTGAAGAACAAACATAGTCTCATTGCCACTATTTTGGATGACTCCAAGGTATCTCTGGCACGTGCTGAAGCACTGAGTCCAGATGCCGGCGATTTAGTGACAGCTGCGTTTGTGGATGTCCATTTAACTAATAGACTGATATAGAAATGCATCTGTTTGAATGAGGCAGTTTGAACGCCAAGCAGGCCCATTGTGAGTGGAGAGCATTGACATTTTCACGGGGAGTGAAAATAGACAATGTCAAAATAGGTGCTTGCCGTTCATTAAGTCCCATTACCATTAAAGGTACATATTATCATGGGTGACATTTAAACAACCTGTGTTTCTTTTTCTCTCACAGGCAAAATAAAAACTTGGTTCATTGTGTGTGATAATGGTGATTGGATACCTCATCAGAGATGGCTTTGAATGGAAGGTCGTGGTCTTTCTTAAGTCATTGATGCTCAAAGAAGGGATTTGAAGCATGAAACATCAGTGGTTATGGATATCAAAGAAGGATTTTATATGATAAAATCAGAAAAGTCTAGTACTGGCATTAGTTTGAGTTGTTTTCCCTTGAGTTCAACATCTATTATCAAGTAAACAGACTAATATGAAGGGCCGCTAGTTAGGTAATAAATACATGATTTTGTCGTCAATCAATACCGATCATTAAGAAACTTCTCCTCGTGTTAACTTAGGGAAGGATTCAATCCATATAGCCGAAGTATCACGGGAGATCTGCAATATAGCTCGATTGAAATGCATAGTCAAGACTGCATTCACAGTAAACGCTGCGTATGTCTGCTCAATCGGAAATTACCTTTAAATGTTAATGTGGATCTTCCACGATACTTCCAAAATATGCATTGAAATCAGTCCTTAGCCATATTCTTGTCTGGGTAATTTAGTGTTTTATTGGAATAAGGCTTCATAACAGGTTGAGACTAGCAGCACTAAATAAGGAAGGAATTAAGTCACTTGGAATGGGTTATACTGTATTGCAATAAAACACACACACACATATACTCCATATGCACGCAAAGACAATCATATATGCTTTCTCTTTATGGTACCTATGACTAGTATATAACATAGTTAGATCACATTCCCTGTACAATTTCTTGATCACTCCTTATTTATCCAGCTTATGTTTTGTATTTGTTTGAATCAGTCACTTCTGTATTCCCCTTCTCTTGATCAATTCTTAGAGCTCTATGTTTACAGCTCTTGTAACGATTTTTGTTTGGAGAGAGAGCGGGAGTGAAAGAGAGAGTGTACAAGAGTACGAGAGAGAGAGAGAGAGGGAGGGGGGGGGTCAACATGCACAGAGGCCAACACATCAAATTGACATTACTTGGTATGCATGGAGCTGGGCAAGCTATCGTGTTATAAATTGGCATTTGGCGTAGGGCCAATGGTGCATTGCATTAGTCAATGTACTAAAATGCCAGGCGGGGAAAAAACTAAACGTTAGCTCTCTGTAGATGAGATCCTAAAAAGGGTAGCTACAATATTTGTAGACAGGAACCCTGGCTAAGACCAGCTAATGAGATCATTTCAGAGCGCAGGCTTAGGCAGAACTAAATTAGATGACATTCACTTTGACAAATCATTTCCTCCTTCTGTACGCATGTGAAAAAACGAGGCCAAACGATTTCAAATTGGAATCCTGGATAAGACGAACGCACTAAGTCAAGTACGTGCACCAAAAGTTTAAAACTTTGATGGAGATAAGAATGGAATAAGACGCATGGTGGCGGCTTACGTCTGCTCATTATTCAGAGGATAAGCAAGATAATCCATTATTTGGTGGCAGGCATTGGTGTTGCAAAGGGTGATGAGATAAGTCTTTAAAATTAAGAGATACTTTAAAGGCCTATTAACCCCTAAAGCGATCAGAAGAAAGGAGCGAGGTTTGGAGGCTAAGTTTGAACCGCCATGTTGGAGTGGCTTACTCAACTAATTAACCCTCCTGTCGTCATGATGTCAAGTCATGGAGATGGACAGGAAAGAAGGATAAATCCTCAAAAGTGATGGCAAGACCTTGTCTAGTCTAACAATGACATTGTACTATTTTTTATTGTAAAAGGTGTCCAGTGTCAGAAAGTTACACCATCCAAGCTGATCCTAGACCAGACCCTTGCCCCCTACAGAAGCTTCTTTCACAACGTGTTATGAGCCACCCTCAGAAGCAGACTAACACGTTTTAATGATAGGACGCAATGGAAATATTTATTTAGGAAGCCTGTGTGGTGAATGATTGATGTTTTCCACTTCTACAGTAAGAGGATGAGACAATTCGGCAGGATTCCAAGGCAATCTGGAAGGCATGGCATCCTGGCAGGTGGCAAGGTCCATGTTGCATGCACATGGAAAGCTGTTGACAGTCATCACATATCATCAGAACCAAACATAACCATAAATAGACCCTTTACCTACAGTACATACACATACAGGGGCCATACTTGCGAACGTTAGAAAAGGATTAATCATCAGACAATTTAGAACAGAAAAAGTTTAAAGATGGTAAAAGATAATACAAAAGAAAAAAACTAACGTTTTTTATATTTTTTTGTACCATGTTTGAAATGCAAGAGAAAGGCCATAATGTATTATTCCAGCCCAGGCGCAATTTAGATTTAGGCCACTAGATGGCATCAGTGCATGTGCCAATTTTTTGACTGATCCAATGAACCACTGCATTTCTGTTCAAAAAGTTGTATCAAGACTGCCAAAATGTGCCTAATTTGTTTATTAATAACTTTTCATGTTCAAAATTGTGCACTCTCCTCAAACAATAGCATGGAATACTTTCACTGTAATAGCTACTGTAAATTGGACAGTGCAGTGAGATTAACAAGAATTTAATCTTTCTGCCAATATCAGATATGTCTATCTCCTGGGAAATGTTCTTGTTACTTACAACCTCATGCTAATTGCATTAGCCTACATTAGCTCAACTGGCCCCTGGAAGGGACACCAATCCCAATGAAGTTTTAAGCATCAGTCAATTCAAATCGTAACAAACTAAAGTTTTGACATCTACTTTGTGCATGACACAAGTCATTTTTCCAACAACTGTTTACAGACAGATTACAGACAGAGCAAGGAGGCCTAAAAACCTGACTCAGTTACACCACCTCTGTCAGGAGGAATGGGCCAAAATTCACCCAAATTATTTTGGGAAGCTTGTGGAAGACGACACAAAACGTTTGACCCATGTTAAACAATTTAAAGGCAATGCTATCAAATACTAATTGAGTGTATGTGTAATGTGGTGCGTGCTGGTGGCAGGGAAGGTAGGCACAGGAGAATGAACTTGGTAAAAACGGAGCTGTTTAATAAATCTCAAAACCTCCGAAAACCAGAGTATACAAAATAACAAATAGAGGGTGCAAAACCCGTCGCACACCAGAAAATACAATATACACCTACATTCAACAAACAATCTCCGACAAGGACATGCGGGGAAACTGAGGGTTAAATACACAACATGTAATTGATGGGATTGGAACCAGGTGTGTAGGAAGACAAGACAAAACCAATGGAAAATGAAAAATGGATCAATGATGGCAAGAAGGTCGGTGACGTCGACCGCCGAACACCGCCCGAACAAGGAGAGGGAGCGATTTCGGCAGAAGTCGTGACAGTATGTAAACTTCTGACGCACTGGGAAAGTAATAAAATAAATAAAAGCTGAAATAAATCATTCTCCTATTTTTCTGACATTTCACATTCTTAAAAGAAAGTGGTGATCCTAACTGACCTAAAACAGGGAATTTTTACTCAGATTAAATGTCAGGAATTTTGAAAAAATTTAGTATAAATGTATTTGGCTAAGGTGTATGTAAACTTCTGACCTCAACTGTATATTAAAAACATCCATTTACTCACAATACCCCATAATGAAAACATGTTTCTAGAAATGTTAGCACATTTTTTTTAAATATCTAATGTTTATACATATTCACACCCCTGAGTCAATACACGTTAGAATCACCTTTGGCAGCGATTACAGCTGTGAGTCTTTCTGGGTAAGTCTCTAAGAGCTTTGCACACCTGGATTGTACAATATTTGCACATTTTCTTCAAGCTCTGTCATGTTGGTTGTTGATCGACGTTAGACAGCCATTTTCATGTCTTGCCATATATTTTTTATGTTGGAAAGCAGTATGAACCAGGTTTTCCTCTAAGATTTTGCCTGTGCTTAGGTCTATTCAATATAGTTTTATCCTGAAAACTCCCTAGTCTTTGCCGATGACAAGCATACCCATAACATGATGCAGCCACCACCATGCTTGAAAATTTGAAGAGTGGTACTCGGTTGTCCTCATGAAGCCATCTATTTTGTGAAGTGCACCAGTCCCTTCTGCAGCAAAGCAAGCCCACAACATGATGCTGCCACCCCCATGCTTCACGGTTGGGATGGTGTTTTTTGGCTTGCAAGCCTCCCCCTTTTTCCTCCAAACATAACGATGGTCATTATGGCCAAACAGTTTCATCATACCAGAGGACAATTCTCCAAAAAGTACAATCTTTGTCCCTATGTGCAGTTGCAAACCGTAGTCTGGCTTTTTTTAATAGCGGTTTTGGAGCAGTGACTTCTTCCTTGCTGAGCGGCCATTCAGGTTATGTCGATATAGGACTCGTTTTACTGTGGATATAGATACTTTTGTACCTGTTTCCTCCAGCATCTTCACAAGGTTCTTTGCTGTTGTACTGGGATTGATTTGCACTTTTCTCACCAAAGTACGTTCATCTCTAGGAGACAGAACACGTCTCCTTCCTGAGCGGTATGACGGCTGCGTGGTCCCATGGTGTTTATACTTGCGTACTATTGTTTGTACAGATAAACGTGTTACCTTCAGGAGTTTGGAAATTGCTCCCAAGGATGAACCAGACTTGTGGAGGTCTACAATTTTTTTATGAGGTCTTGGCTGATTTCTTTTGATTTTCCCATGATGTCAAGCACAGTGGCACTGAGTTTGAAGGTAGGCCTTGAAATACATCCACAGTTACACCTCCAATTGACTCAAATTATGTCAATTAGCCTATCAGAAGCTTTTTAAGCCATGACATCATTTTCTGGAATTTTCCACACTTTTTAAAAGCACCGTCAACTTAGTGTATGTAAACTTCTGACCCACTGGAATTGTGTTACAGTTAATTATAAGTGACATAATCTGTCTGTAAACAGTTGTTGGAAAAAGTACCCGTGTAATGCAAAAAGTAGATGTCCTAACCGACTTGCCAAAACTATAGTTTGTTAACAAGACATTTGTGGAGTGGTTGAAAAAAAAGTTTTAACATGAATTTTGAATGACTAACTAATCCTCCAGTGGTTCCACTTTTTAAAAGTTTCAAGCTTACACCGTGGGACTTAGAGTTACCCAACATCACGGCTTCATTGTTCCAGACCACCACAAGGAGAAGTTAGAGCACTCATTGTGCATTTGGGTCCCAAGGTTTTATATGAACAATCAAATCAAGTGGTTCTGATGACGAATTTGACGCGAGCCACCCATCCCTAGTGGCTTTCTTCGAGAAAGATGGCTGACAAAACGTTACGGGGGAAGCGAATGTAAGTAATTCTAATGTCATAACGAGTTAAGCTAAAACTATGCAATTGAGAGGAATATGTTAGTTAATGTAGAGACAAACGATTGTGCATATTTTTTGTAATAAAGTCAATTTACGAAAATCGAGATTTAGCAAGTTAACTGGCTAGCTAACATTAGCCAGCTAGCTAGCTGGTGTTATGACATGAGTACAGTATGACATTGTAATTTGTGCTGTTTAATGTTTTAGGGACTCCTGAGAAAACCAGCAAACCAGGCTGTTGTCTTGGGAAACAGTGGATGCAAAGAATCTAGCTAACTAAAGCATTTACTGCATTTGGAATGTAAAATTGTGTAAGCTTGCCTTGCTGTGCAATGCAGCTGAAGTAACATAGCTAGCTAACTATTTACTTGCTTATTGTGTAGTGGAGGATAAATATAACTGTATGCCTATGGATGTGTAGCTAGCTACAGTATGTAGCCGATCTGTGTATGGACCCTAAAACGTTAGGATCTGAACTAATATTCATACCAGTCTATGAACCTTCAGCTATCGTAGTTGTTGTATCAACTTCAAGTCTGAATGGCTTTAATGAAGCTTATGGATTGAGTAGAACATAATAACTTTATTGTGCCAAGGATGCAAGTCCTATATACATGTACTGTAGTTATTACCATGTGTCGTGTCTTTGCTATGCCGGATTAAGATTAAGTGTTATGACATGCTATTCTATAAAATACATTCTCCGTAATTAATATTACCTGATGGAACTAATCATGTAAATGTAATTAACTAGAGAGGAGGGACACCACAAAATAATATTTATAGAGCAGTTATCTTCCGAATAAACTCTTAAAGACCTAATAATATTTTACATCAATAGCAGTCAATATTAATCGTCACCTTATTTCAGTCTCATCTGAAAGTTGTAAATTCTTGGTTATCTTCACGAACCCTGGCTAACAAGTTGAATCAGCAATACAAAATTGGGTTTAATTATTTATTTACTAAATACCTAACTAATCACACAGAATCACACATACACAATTAAATCATAACTTGATTACAAATTGCCGTCATAAAGGAAAACGTCCCTAGCGTGCGGAACAGATATGACAGCTTGTTACACAAAGGCAAAGGGGCTGGGTTTTAGTGAAAGAGCGGGAAGACTGAGGAACAAAGGTTGAAGCTGTGCTATCGTAAATACAATATCTTATGCATTCTAAATTACCGCCCATTTGGAAAAGGAAAATGCAATAAATATTTACTCTGAGCTGCGCTTCGGTAGGTTGGTGGTAGATGGAAGGCCGTGTTGCCCAACCGGGTCCGTTGAAGAATGTCTGTTGCTGCGCTGAGTGGTAGGCTGGATACTCTGTCTGTCCTAATTTACGTTTGCAGCTGCTGTTGCTTACAACGTCTAGGAGGTATCACTTCTATAGTCAATAAGATTTCAAAGTTCATGCCAGTCGCAACCAAAGCTCATGCTGAGGTTGGTTTCGTTCGGTAGTGATTACCCGAACCATTCTGACATCGGATCGTCACCCTAATGTACCCGGAACAGAAGGTTATATTTTTGTCAATGGCTTATATAGTGGAGGGAGAGGGGTGTGTCTGAAAAGTTTATTACCCATGTCTCTTCACAGGGGCGGGCCACTAGTTGAGCAAACTTATGAAAACCCAAATCTCTCATTTGGAAGCTAAAATTACATTTCATCTCTTCACAAATAGTTTCATATTCAAACATTTGAATTAAACAACAATTCCATGTGAATCCGATACCTCTGATGTTTAGACTTTCCACAGTAGAGTTTGTCATTCTATCATTGATGAGAATGTGCCAGAGGGCAACCGGACTGACATAATATACCTAAAGTACCACCGCATATGTTCAGTTGGTCGGATTACCAGAATATAGTTCATTTCCCCCCAACTTCTGATGTTCCCAGAATCTCTATCTTAAAACCTCTTGACACTACACGGGGTGCTGTTTCAACTTGGACATTTATCGTTCCCAAATTAAACTGCCTCGTACTCAATTCTTGCTCATACAATATGCATATTATTATTACTATTGGATAGAAAACAATCTCTAGTTTCTAAAACCGTTTGAATTATGTCTGTTGGTGAACCAGAACTCTTTCTGCAGCGAAATTCATGACAGGAACTGCGAAGGTCTGAAAACGAGGCTCTGTTCTCAGATCAGTTTAAAGCTCTGTATGTATCCTATGGGTCGACATGAACTGCACCCGCCTTCCCCTGGATGTCAGTAACCAATGAGAAGTGGAATGGAGTGTCTACGTAGTTCTCAGAGCTTATAAAAGGCCAAGGAACGAAGGGAGCTCTCTTTTCGTCGTTCGTCATTGCGCAAAGCAAGATCTCAGGATGGCATTTTGAAACGCTCAGTTATCGGCCTTAGCTATATCCGTCTGTAATTTAATTCGATATAGGTGTTAGAAACATCATAACGAAGTTATTTTAAACCGAGTTATATCAGTTTATGCGAGTATATTGCTATTTTCGGAATTTCCTTAGTATTGCGTTTTGGGGATTTGGGCATGTTGTGGCCACATAGCTATTGTTAGCTGCTAATTCCGAAGTTGAAGACGACGTTTTACAACCAAGCAACGATTCTTTTGGACAAAGGACACCTTGCCCAAGATTCTGATGGAAGCTCGTCCAAAAGTAAGAGCTATTTATGATGTTATTCCGTATTTATGTGGAAAAATGTAAACGGATTTGTCCGCCATTATTGCGGCACTAGTCTGGCTGTAACGCACACTGTATGTCTAGTAACGTTAATTTTAAAAATCTAACTCAGCGGTTGCATTAATAACTAATGCATCTTTCAATTGCTGTCCAACCTGTATTTTTTAGTCAATCTAATCGATAAATAATCGTAAACTTAGGTGCCTTTCCAAGATGGCGCAAGCCAGAATGCATGACCTGTTGCCACTGATCACATTGTATAACCACGATTTGTGCTGCTAAATATGCACATTTTCGAACAAAACCTATATGCATTGTGTAATATGATGTTACAGGACTGTCATCTGACGAAGTATATCAAGGTTAGTCAAAAATTATATATCTTTTGCTGTATTGTTACGATCGCTAACCTGTGCTGCTGGTAAATTGCTTGTGTTTCTGGCTATTGTGCTGAGCTAATATAATGCTATATTGTGTTTTCGCTGTAAAACACTTAAAAAATCTGACATATTGGCTGGATTCACAAGATGTTGGGCTTTCATTTGCTGTACGCTGTGTATTTTTCAGAAATGTTTTAAGATGAGTAATTAGGTATTTGACGTTGGTCTCTGTAATTATTCTGACAGCTTCGGCACTATTTCAGATTGCAGCTGCAATGTAGAACTGTGATTTATACCTGAAATATGCACATTTTTCTAAAAAAACATATGCTATACAATAAATATGTTATCAGACTGTCATCTTATGAAGTTGTTTCTTGGTTAGTGGCTATTTATATCTTTATTTGGTCGAATTAGTGATGGCTACTGAGGGAGTAAAAAAGTGGTGGAGTAAAAAAAGTGGTGTCTTTTGCTAACGTGGTTAGCTAATAGATTTACATATTGTGTCTTCCCTGTAAAACATTTTAAAAATCAGAAATGATGGCTGGATTCACAAGATGTGTATCTTTCATCTGGTGTCTTGGACTTGTGATTTAATGATATTTAGATGCTAGTATTTACTTGTGACGCTATGCTAGGCTATGCTAGTCAGCTTTTCTACTGTGGGGGGTGCTCCCGGATCCGGGTTTGGGAGGAATTAGAGGTTAACCAAAGGGGCTTTCTAATGTCACATCAGTAGAGTAGGGAGAGGAACGGGGGGGGGGGGGGGGGTATTTATGACTGTCATAAACCTACCCCCAGGCCAACGTTATAGCCTGCATATTGAATATATTCACTGATCATGTACTCTTACTCAGGTATGAATCTCTGAGACATTATTTTTCAGTCATATCCAATACCAGGTGTATCAAACTCCATTCTTTGAATGATGCTGTGTCTGCATGTATGTATTACAATTATTCACTTCAACAGTGTTTACCACTCCTGCTCCTGGGACATCAATGATTACATTGTAACTAGTCAATAGACTAGAAACATGATTTAAGTAAAGGCTAATTTGTAATTCATATATCCAGAAGAAAAAAAAACGATGAATATCTAACTCCTTTCATCTGCATTAATGAGGACACAGGATAGTATGTCAATGAGATACTTAATTTCGACCAGTGGAGAATGTGAAACGCTTTATTGAAAGAAGTTCATTATCCAGGTGTTATAAATACATAATACATGTATTATAATTGTGATAATTGTAATATTAAATTATAAATACAAGTTCAATCTATACTTCAATGCACATATGGTGTGCATTATACAACGAGGAAGAAAGAAGAGGTGGGAGACAGGTGTAGAACACAGAAAGGGAAAGAGGTAAGAAAAGAGGCAGACAGCATATGATTCACTTCTCTAGGATAGGGGGCAGCATTTTCATGTTTGGATGAAAAGCATACCCAAATTCAACTGCCAGCTACTCATCCCCAGAAGATAAGATATGCATATTGTTAGTAGATTTGGATAGAAAACACTCTGAAGTTTCTAAAACTGTTTGAATCATGTCTGTGAGTATAACATAACTTATTTAGCAGGCAAAACCCTGAGGACAAACCATTCAGAAATATTTTTTTTGAGGTCACTCTCTTTTCAATGAACTTTCATTGGGAATACAGATTTCTAATTGACCTTCTTGCAGTTCCTACCGCTTCCACTGGATGTCAACAGTCTTTAGAAATTAGTTGAGGGTTTTTCCTTTGTGTAATGAAGAAGTACTGCCATTTTGAATCAGTGTCACTTGTTGTGTACTGTTAGATAGAGGCGCATGACCAGAAAGCATGCTACAGATTGTTTTAATCCTGTATTGAACACAGATCATCCCGTCTTCAATTTCATCGATTATTTACGTTAAAAAATACCTAAAGTTGTATTACAAAAGTAGTTTGAAATGTTTTGGCAAAGATTACAGGTAACTTTTGAGATATTTTGTAGTCATGTTTCACGAGTTGGAACCAGTGTTTTTCTGGATCAAACGCGCCAAATAAATGGACATTTAGGACAAACAATAGATGATAATGTCATTATTGGACATAAATACCACTTGAAGCTTGATGATGACTTGATCATTTGAATCAGCTGTGTAGTGCTAAGGCAAAAACAAAAATGTGCGCAGGTGTTTGGAGCATTCCGATATGCCACAGCTGGTAAAGTGTCAGGTTCGACTCTGTACTTAAAGGGTGATTATTCCAACTCTCTGTGAAATTCTGCAGATCTGACCACAGACAAGGTAGGAAGACATAACCTACACAGAAGAGGTGGATAGAATTCGACAGGTCAAGGTATCCATCTTCCTCCAAACTGTGCATGTGAGACAGGTTCCATGTACAACAAGACAGGCAGAGAGGAAGAGAGAAAAATAACACAGAACAGTTTAACACCAGACTGGTATTGTGGTTGTTCATTAGGTGATGGGCAATATGCAATATGCATACAAAATAGTATACTTACCTGTTGTATCTTCAAAAAAATCTTTGGAAATTAAAGTGAAATGTTTAACTTCTTTGGGATAGGGGGCAGTATTTTCACGTCCGGATGAAAAGAATGCCCAGAATAAACGGCCTGCTACAAAGCCATAAAAGCTAGAATATGCATTTTAGTAGTGGATTTGGATACAAAACACTCTGAAGTTTCTAAAACTGTTTGAATGATGTCTGTGAGTATAAGAGAACTGATGTATAGAATCAATCTTGAGGATGTTTTCAGCATAAATCTTCAATAATGTTCCAACCGGAGAATTCCTTTGTCTTCAGAAGTGCGATGGAACAGAGCTCGCTCTCACATGAATGCGCATCGTCAATGCATGTTCAGGCCATGGTAGACCTTACTCAATCCCATCTCATGCGGCCCCCCTTCACAGTAGAAGCATCAAACAAGGTTCTCAAGACTGTTGACATCTAGTGGAAGCCGTAGGAAGTGCAAAATGACCCATATCTCACAGTGTATTCGATAAGCGATGAGTTGAAAACCTACACACCTCAGATTTCCCACTTCCTGGTTGTTTTTTCTCAGGTTTTTGCCTGCCATATGAGTTGTGTTATACCCACAGACAAAATTCAAACAGTTTTAGAAACTTCAGAGTGTTTTCTATCCAATACTACTAATAATATGCATATATTTGCAACTGGGACTGAGGAGCAGGCGGTTTACTCTGGGCACCTCAGGGCACCTTTTCATCCAAGCTACTCAATACTGCCCCTGCAGCCATAAGAAATTAATGTGTAGGTGGAACTTAATTGGAAAACATGTGATATGGTTCCGTTCACTGGCTTAATATTTAGATGGTGCAACTGGATTAATAAGAGCTGACCGGAAGAAAAGAAAACTCACTCCCAAAAAGTACCAGACTCATACTTATCCACCACCCATTAGCCTTTTCTAGGTTCTGTAGGCTTCAATATCATTCTCAAAGCAAAGCCAACAGATGCCTTGACTAACGTGACAGTACAGTTACTACAAAGCAGAACAAGACTCCAAGAAGAGTAGCTGCAGCCTTGGCAACAGCTAATGGGGATCCCTAATACTGTCACGTTCGTCGTATGGAGGAAGTGTCACGAATCCCGCTTCCTGAGTCTGTTTTTGCCTGTGTTCTGTCCTGGAGTGTTTTTCCGGTGTCCTGGAACGCACCCTGTCTGGTTGCCGGGCGGCGTAGCTAGTTGGGAGATCTCTGATTACCCGCACCTGTATCCCATCAGCTATCTGCACACCTGGTCCTGATCATCACCCCTCCACTTCATAAGCTCTGACCTGACATCCATTCCCTGCCGGATCGTTAGCCATGAACAGTATGTTGTGCCAGCGTATCAGCCTCCAGTTTTATAGAGTTTGTTTTGTTGTTTTGTACGTCTTGCTTGCCTTGAACTTACCTCAGTTTTTTCTGTCTACAGTCATTCACCCGGAACACTCATCCCATCCCTACCTGGTCGTCGGTGACTTCAGTTACTTCCTTGGATCTGCTTACTCAATTCCATCAACTCACCTCCGCTGCCTGCTCCGCTACTTGGATTTTTCTATCACTACATTTACACTTGTAAATAAATACTCACCTTCGTCTTACTCTCCTTGTCCTGGTCTGCTTCTGGGTTCTACTTTAGAGAATCGTGACAGAACGATCCGGCCAAGGATGAACCCAGCGGACCTGGACTCCGTTTGCCATGCCATTACCCAGCAGGAGAAGATATTGGGACAACACAACACGGCGCTACAGGAGATAGCGTTTTCAGTCCGGAACTTCTCTGCTAGCTTGACGAGTATCCAGGATCAGCTCAGTTTGCCGGCGGGTCATCCACCACCTGTTTCACCCCTCTCACCTGCCGCTTCTGGAGCGGTTTCCTTCCGTGAGCCCAAGGTTCCGACGCCTGATAAGTACGAAGGGGATTTGGGAAGATGCCGTTCATTTCTGATGCAGTGTGGTTTAGTTTTTGATCTGCAGCCATACTCTTACGCCACAGAGAAGGCTAGGATAGCTTTTGTTATTGAACTGCTGCGTGGTAGAGCTCTGGAATGGGCTTCAGCCGTTTGGGAACGACAGGACACCTGCATGGCGTCATACCAGGAGTTCACGGCAGAGATGAGAAAGCTTCTTGACCATCCAGTCCGAGGTAAGGACGCAGCTAAATGTTTGTTCTCTCTTCGCCAAGGAGCTCGCAGTGTGGCAGACTTTGTGATCGAATTCAGGACATTGGCTGTGGAGAGTGGTTGGAATGAGGAGTCACTATAAGCGGCTTTTTACCAGGGGTTGTCGGAGCAACTCAAGGACGAGCTGATCTCCTATCCAGAGCCTAGTGACCTAGACAATTTGGTCACATTATCTATTCGGGTGGATAATAGAGTCCGAGAGAGAAGGAGGGAGAAGCAGTGGGGCCCGTCCAATCAATCAGCAACTCGGTTACCATTCGGGTCAGGAAGTGGACCAGAACGTGTTGATCATTATTCCCCACACGGGATAAGTGGAGGTGTCTTGCCGCCAGATCCTGAACCCATGCAAGTGGGGCGACAGGGGTTAACTAAGGAGGAGCGCCAACGTAGACGTAAGACCAACAGCTGCCTCTACTGTGGTAGCTCGGGACATTACATCTCCGCTTGTCCTCTGCACCCGTTAAACTGCCCGGCTCGCTAGTTTTGGGAGGACTTTTAGCGAGCCAGTTTCAACCTCCCAAGAACCCTGTCAGACCCCGTTTTCCTGCGACCCTCATGAATAAGAATCAGAGTTTAGCGATGAACGCTTTTATCGATTCAGGTGCCGATGGCAGCTTTATTGATGCCGACTTGGTGGAACAGCTGGGGCTTTCCAAGGAGCAATTGCCGGAAGCCATTGAAGCAACCACTCTGAACGGCAGTAGTCTGGCACGGATCACTATGAGGACTGAACCGGTTAAGATGTTGTCGGGGAATCATTCAGAGGTTATCTCTTTCTTCATTCTGCCTTTGCCCCATGTTCCTCTGGTTATTGGTTACCCCTGGCTGAGAGAACACAATCCCTCGTTAGATTGGGTGACGGGTAAGGTAACTAGTTGGAGCATTGAGTGTCATGCTAACTGCCTTAGGACTGCTTGTTCTCATGCTGTTCCCAGTCAGGTCAGTGAGTCTGCTCCCCCTGATTTGTCCCTGGTTCCAGAAACATATCATGATTTGGGTGAAGTATTCAGTAAGCAGAAGGCTCTGTCACTTCCTCCCCACCGACCTTATGACTGTGCGATTAATCTGTTCCCTGGAGCTGCTTTTCCCAAGGGACGGTTATACAGTATCTCGACCTGAGCGTGAAGCCTTGGAGACCTACATCAAGGAGTGCTACGGTGTTTACGAAGCTTGACCTACGCAATGCTTATCATTTGGTTCGGATCAGAGAGGGGGACGAGTGGTTGACTGGGTTCAATACACCTATGGGACATTTCGAGTACCAGGTGATGCCGTTTGGACTGACCAACGCTCCTGCTGTGTTCCAAAGTATGGTGAATGACGTGCTGAGAGATATGATTGGTATTTTTGTGTTCGTTTACCTGGATGATATCCTCATCTTCTCGAGGGAGCTTTCCAACCACGTCCAGCATGTCAAGCAGGTCCTGCAGCGGTTATTGGAGAACCGCCTGTTCGTGAAGGCTGAAAAGTGTGATTTTCACGCCCACACTACGTCCTTCCTCGGGTACATCATCTCCAGGGGAGAGATCAAGATGGACCAAGAGAAGGTTCGGGCGGTTCGGGATTGGGCCCAGCCCGGTACGAGATTGCAGCTCCAGAGATTCCTGGGGTTTGCGAACTTCTATCGGAGGTTTATCCGTGATTACAGCCGGGTGGCCGCCCCTTTAACTGCCCTGACGTCTTGCACCAGAAATTTCTGTTGGACTCCTGAGGCAGACCGAGCATTTCTGGACTTGAAGAGCCGATTCACCAACGCCCCGATTCTCTCTCAACCTGACACTTCCCGTCAGTTTGTTGTTGAGGTGGACGCGTCTGATGTGGGGGTGGGCGCCATCCTGTCCCAGCGTAGCTCCACTGACGGTAAACTCCATCCCTGCGCCTTCTACTCTTGTCGTCTTTCACCAGCAGAGAGAAACTACGATTTGGGTAACCGGGAGCTTCTCGCTGTGAAGCTTGCCTTGGAGGAGTGGCGCCACTGGTTGGAGGGAGCGGAGCAACCGTTTGTGGTCTGGACTGACCACAAGAATCTGGCTTACGTGCAATCGGCTAAACGTCTCAACTCCCGTCAGGCCAGGTGGGCTTTGTTTTTTGGACACTTCAATTTTTCCCTGACGTTCCGACCTGGGTCGAAGAACGGCAAGGCGGACGCCTTGTCCCGGATGTTCTCCAAGACGGAGGAGAGTGGGGCCAAGACTGAGACGATTCTTCCCCAGAACTTTGTCGTGGGAGCCGTTACATGGAGGATTGAGGAGGATGTGATGGCGGCCCTTCGGACGCAGCCCGGCCCCGGTAACGGTCCACCCGGTCGGTTGTTCGTGCCTGAGTCGGTCCGTTCTGCTGTCCTTCAGTGGTCCCACGCCAGCAAGATAGCTTGTCACCCTGGCGTTGCTCGGACTATGGCGCTACTGCGCAGACGATTTTGGTGGCCTGCCATGGGAGAAGATACCCGGAGGTTTGTTGCCGCTTGTCCTGTTTGTGCGCAGAATAAGAGTACCAATCGGCCCAGCTCTGGGCTTCTTTACCCCCTACCTATTCCCCGGCGACCTTGGTCGCATCTGGCCCTGGACTTTGTCACGGGGTTGCCCTCTTCTGTTGGGAACACGGTCATTCTGACCATTGTGGACAGATTCAGCAAGTTTGCTCACTTTGTCCCCATCTCCAAGCTTCCATCTGCCACTGAGACGTCCGAGATCCTTGTTAGGGAGGTTTTCAGGGTCCACGGGTTGCCCAGTGACATTGTTTCTGACCTTGGTCCTCAGTTTACCTCTGCTGTCTGGAGATCCTTCTGTTTGGCCATTGGAGCTACAGTCAGTCTCACATCTGGATTTCACCCCCAATCTAATGGTCAGGCGGAGAGAGCCAACCAGAAGATGGAGTCCACGCTGCGCTGCCTTGTCTCCTCTGATCCCACCTCTTGGTCCTCTCAGTTACCCTGGGTCGAGTATGCCCATAATACTCTCCCTTCATCTGCCACTGGGATGTCTCCCTTCCAGTGCCTGTACGGTTACCAACCTCCCTTGTTTCCTTCTCAGGAGAGGGATCTCTCGGTTCCCTCTGTCCAGGCCCACATTCGTCGTTGCCACCGGACCTGGCATCGGGCCAGGAAGGCCCTCCTTAGAGTTTCTGACCGGTATCAGATCCAGGCGAATCGTCGCCGTATTCCTGCCCCCGCTTATACCGTCGGAGATAAGGTTTGGTTGGCTACACGGGATCTTCCTCTACGGACTGAGTCGAGGAAACTGTCACAGAGGTTCATTGGTCCGTTTGTGGTGGAGAGAATTATTAATCCTGTTGTGGTCCGACTCAAGTTGCCTGCAACGCTTAGAGTACACCCCACCTTTCATGTCTCCTGCCTCAAGCCGGTTCTCCTCAGTCCTCTGTTGCCCCCTCCTCCTCGTCCTCCTCCTCCTCGGATGATCGGAGGTGGTCCTGCCTACACGGTGCGCCGCATCATGGACTCCAGACGGCGGGGTCGAGGGTTCCAGTATCTCGTGGATTGGGAAGGATATGGCCCAGAGGAGAGGAGTTGGATTCCTCGGCGTCAGATCCTTGATGCTGACCTGCTTCGTGACTTCTACCGCCTCCACCCTGGCGCTCCGGGTAGTCCGCCTGGTGGCGTTCGTCGGAGGGGGGGTATTGTCACGAATCCCGCTTCCTGAGTCTGTTTTTGCCTGTCCTGGAGTGTATTTCCGGTGTCCTGGAACGCACCCTGTCTGGTTGCCGGGCGACGTAGCTAGTTGGGAGATCTCTGATTACCCGCACCTGTATCCCATCAGCTATCTGCACTCCTGGTCCTGATCATCACCCCTCCACTTCATAAGCTCTGACCTGACATCCATTCCCTGCCGGATCGTTAGCCATGAACAGTATGTTGTGCCAGCGTATCAGCCTCCAGTTTTATAGAGTTTGTTTTGTTGTTTTGTACGTCTTGCTTGCCTTGAACTTACCTCAGTTTTTTCTGTCTACAGTCATTCACCCGGAACACTCATCCCATCCCTACCTGGTCGTCGGTGACTTCAGTTACTTCCTTGGATCTGCTTACTCAATTCCATCAACTCACCTCCGCTGCCCGCTCCGCTACTTGGATTTTTCTATCACTACATTTACACTTGTAAATAAATATTCACCTTCGTCTTACTCTCCTTGTCCTGGTCTGCTTCTGGGTTCTACTTTAGAGAATCGTGACAGGAAGAGAGGAGGACCAAGGCGCAGCGAGATAATAATACATTCTTCTATTTATTAAACGAAACGAAGAACACTTAACTTCTACTTGGTCACCATCCCGGATCCGGGAGCATCCTCATCAGTAAAAAGGCTGACTAGCATAGCCTAGCATAGCGCCACAAGTAAATACTAGCATATAAATATCATGAAATAACAAGTCCAAGACACCAAATGGAAGATACACATCTTGTGAATCCAGCCATCATTTCCGATTTTTTTAAAATGTTTTACAGCGAAAACACAATATGTATTTCTATTAGCTAACCACAATAGCAAAAGACTCAACCGCATATTTTCACAATTTTTCTACCGCATAGGTAGCTATCACAAAACCGACCAAATAGAGATACAATTAGTCACTAACCAAGAAACAACTTCATCAGATGCATGTTATATGTTATACAACATGTTATACAATAAATCTATGTTTTGTTCGAAAATGTGCGTATTTGAGGTATAAATCATAGTTTTACATTGCAGCTAGCATCAAAAATATCACCAAAGCAGCCAGAATAATTACAGAGAGCAACATGAAATACATAAATACTCATCATAAAACATTTATGAAAAATACATGGTGTACAGCAAATGAAAGATAAACATCTTGTGAATCCAGCCAATATTTCAGATTTTTTAATTTTTTTACAGCGAAAATACAATATAGCATTATATTAGCTTACCACAATAGCCAAACACACAAATGCATTTATCAGCAGCAAAAGGTAGCGATCGCAAAAAAACAGCAAAAGATATAAAATGAATCACTAACCTTGACCAACTTCATCAGATGACAGTCCTATAACATCAGGTTATACAATACACTTATGTTTTGTTCGAAAATGTGCATATTTTGAGCTGCAAACCGTGGTTATACATTGTGAATATGTAGCATCGATTCACCAGAATCTCCGGAGATATTTTGAACAGTCACCTAATCAAATCGAAGAACTCATAAACTTTACTAAAAAATACATGTTGGACAGCAAATGAAAGATACACTAGTTCTTAATGCAATCGCCGTGTTAGATTTTTAAAAATAACTTTATCATAACAAACAGCTTACGTTATAGCGAGACAGCGCCCGCAAAAAGGAAGGAAAATAGGACTAAACATTTTCCACAGAAATATGAAATAACATCATAAATGGTTCTTACTTTTACTGAGCTTCCATCAGAATCTTGTACAAGGAGTCCTTTGTCCAGAATATATCGGTGTTTGGTTTTAGAATGTCCTCTTCTCCTGTCGAAATAGCAACATTAGCTAGCCATGTGGGGCGAACATGCCCAAATTCTCCTGATGCAAAGAAAGGAAAATTCCAAAACTCGCAAAAAACGTTGATTAACTGATACAACTCGGTTGAAAAAAACTACTTTATGATGTTTTTATCACATCTATCAAATAAAATCAGAGCCGGAGACTGTCTATACCGAACGCTTTTCAGAAGCCAATGGTGATGTCCTTCCCGCGCCTTGGTAGACAAAGGAAATTGTGGTCACGTCATTCCAAGAGCTCTTGTTCGACCTCAGATCAAGCTAGACACCCCATTCCAACTCCCACTGCCTGTTGACATCTAGTGGAAGGCGTATGAAGTGCATGTATATCCATAGATTTCAAGCAATTGAATAGGAAGGCCCTGGAACAGAGCCTCGATTTCAGATTTTTCACTTCCTGTCAGGAAGTTTGCTGCAAAATGAGTTCTGTTTTACTCACAGATATAATTCAAACGGTTTTAGAAACTTGAGACTGTTTTCTATCCAATAGTAATAATAATATGCATATTGTACGATCTAGAATAGAGTACGAGGCAGTTTAATTTGGGCACGATTTTTTACAAAGTGGAAACAGCGCCCCCATATTGACAAGAATTTAAGCGAAACGAAGAACACTTAAACAAACTATACAAAACAACAAACGAACGTGAAGCTATATATTAAACAAGTGCAGACACAGGCAACTTACATATAGACAATAACCCACGAAATACCCAACGGAATATGGCTGCCTAAATATGGTTCCCAATCAGAGACAACAATAAACAGCTGCCTCTAATTGAGAACCAATCCAGGCAACCATAGACATACAAACACCTAGACAAGTCAAACACCCCATAAACATACAAAATCCCTAGACAAGACGAAACACATACATCCCCCATGTCACACCCTGACCTAACCAAAATAACAAAGATAACTAAGGTCAGGGCGTGAAAAAAATACATGCAAATATAAATACCATTAGGCCATTGGTGATTTTAAAACAGCTACCGAGTTCAATGGTTGAGGATGGATCAGCAACATTGTACTGACTCCACAACAATGACCTAAATGACTGAGTGAAAAGAATAATACAAATAAATAAAATATTCCAAAACATGCATCTTGTATGCAACAAGGCACTAAAGTAATAGTGAAAACATACAGCAAAGGAATGCACTTTTTGGCCTAAATGCAAAGCCTTATGTTTGGGGCAAATTCAACACAACACGTCACTGAGTGCTTTATTTTCAAGCATGGTGGTGGCTGCATCACGGTTTTGGGGATATGCTTGACATCAGGAAGTACTGGGGAGTTTTTCAGGATATAAAGAAACGGGATGGAACTAAGCACAGGCAAAATCCGAGAGGAAAAACTGCTTCAGTGTCCTTTACACCAGAGACCGGGAGAGGAATTCACCTTTCAGCAGGACAATAACCTACAACAAAAAGCCAAATATACACTTTATTTGCTTACCGATAACACTGTGAATGTTTCAGAATGGACAGGTAAATCTACTTGATAATCTATGGTAAGATGTAAAAATGGATGTCTAGCCATGATCCCCAACATATTGACAGAGCTTAAAGAATGTTTAAAAGAGTAATGACCAAATATTGCACAATCCAAGTGTGCAAAGCTCACTCACTTGCCAAAGAAGAACACCACCTGTAATTGATGCCAAAGGTGTTTCGAACATGTATTGACTCAGGGAGCTGAATACTTGTGCAGCAACTATATTTTAGTTATATATATATATATATTAAGTTATAAAAATACTTCCACTTTGACATTAGAGTATTTTGTATAGATTGCTGACAATTAAATACATTTTAATCCCACTTTGCAACACAGTATGATGTAAAGATTTCCAAGGGGTCTGAATACTTTTGCATGCACAGTATGTGAAACAGATTAGCAGAAATGTGGGATTTAGTCACATTTGCAAAAACAAACCTTGTGTATTGGTAGCATTAGTAAGTAGCCTAGTCATGTATGTGATGATAATGCAATATTGACACTACATTTGAGACAGACCAAGTGAATGGGAACAAAAGTAAACTTTGAATTTTGTGGTTTAAATACATCCATCTGGTGTCTAAGTTTACCTATTTTAACACATGCTATTGGATGGTGGAGAAAAGTTTTAAGACCATGTTAGGCTGATGCAGAATTTGTTACAGAAAATCATCACGGACACCTGTTGATGTTAGCATAGGGCTAAATGTACCAGGTTGTCGGATGGGAACAGCTAACATGTAGTCTTTGATCACCTGCAACTACGTTGAATATTGACTGATGCTTAAACTTAAACTTTTTCTAACGTTTGCACGTATGGCCCCACAGAGACCCATGCCGAGAAGCAGACAATGGGAGAGGAACTCCACCACCAGGATAATCTCGTCTACCAGCCGGCTCTTTCTATATGCGATAGCGATTCAGACTGGGAACGGGATTGGGGTTGTGTTGATTAGGCAACATTTTTAGCATATTTTGCAATCAAAAACATGTATAACCATGTATTTTTTAACATGTTCATGCACTCACCCACACCGGTTTTTATAACTGATTGTTTGGAGGAGGATGAGGTTAAAACAGTCATCTTGGATAAACACAACACACCCTTACATGGGAAATATACCTGACTTTTCCATGTAAGGGTGTGTTGTGTTAATCAATTACTGATTTAACCTAATCCTTATTACTAGGCTTTTCCTCATTCCTCATCCCAAAAATCTATATATGTCGATTTCAATCAAATATTTTATTTTCTTCTCAAGTACAGCTACACCATCCAAGCTGATCCTAGACCAGACCCTTGCCCCATACAGAAGCATCTCTCACTGCACGTTGTGAGCCACACTCAGAAAAATACTAACCAATTTTATTGACAGGACATGACGGTAACATGGCATGAGGCAAGTTTGCAGGAAGAAAGTTGTCATGAGGCATGGTCCTGGTACACAGTCAGGAAATCAAAGTAAAGGAAAAAAAACATTGTAGGGTGAAAAACACACCCTCAATCCGCCTCACGTCTCAGTCCTCCTGAGGTTCTCAGCTCGGGTTCAACGACAAGCCAATTTTCATCGCCGTTCGAGTCCTCTCCTGCGTCCAAGCCAGATGGTCTGATTGTCTACTAGGGATCTGCCTCTACGCGTGGAATCAAGGAAGTTGGTACGTTGGGCCAGTCAAGGTTCTACAGCGCATTAATCCAGTGGCCTATCGTCTTCATTTTCCCCGCTCCATGAGGGTTCATCCCACCTTCCACATCTCCAGACTCAAGCCTGTGGTGTTCAGTCCTCTGGTTCCGGCCACTCGAGCTCCACCTCCGCCTCGCATGATAGTGGGACACCCAGCCTACAACTGTGCGACGCATCCTCTCCAGTCGCCAGTTCCGGCGTGGGACTCAGTATCACGTGGATTGGGAAGGTTACGATCCTGAGGAGCGATCCTGGGTTCCAGCTCGAGACATTCTGGACCCCGGACTAATACGGGATTTCCGTCGCCGTTCAGCTACCCTTAAGGTGGGGTCCTGTAACAGTTTCTGTTTTATTTGATTGTTGTTTCCTTAGGTTACGGCTGGAGGCCACCCTTACCTTGTTTTTTAGTTTCCAGTTTACCCTGATTATTACTTATTGGATTCACCTGTGTTTAAATACCTTCTCTTTTCACCTGGATGCCTTGTTATTTAGGTTCCTCAGTTGGCCTGTATCTGTGCTTAGAGCTCATGTTTTACTAGTGTGCTCTTGCCTTGTTTCTAGACTAAGTAAAAGATCTGGATTTACAAGCATTATTGTTACACCTAATGGGTTAAGCTACTAAGGTATGTTGCAGCTAAAGGTATGTACAGATGCAGTCAAATATAGTGCATGATTCACTATTTCTTGTAAAATAAGTTGACATTTAAAAAACTTTGATTTTTAAAAACACTTTTTTTTTTGAGCTGCTGACGGGGATGCTGGAGGCACTTCCTGGCAAGCTGCCTTGGATCAAGTAACAAAACGCTCATACAGAAATATACAATGTAGAACAGATATGATTTTTTGGTCATGGAAAAAAGGGAATCATGTCAGCTCTATACTAGACATATCTCTCTGCTCCTGAAGGCAACCCAGGTGCTCATTGTGTTGGCAATGTCCATGATATGTAAAGAACAGACATGTGTACCATACAGACGCCATTCAAGCAATTATTATTGATTATTTATACCTATGTGAAAGTACATTGTGTGTGTCTGGCACACTGTTTTGTCCAGTGTGGTTCAGTTGGTAAGATTGTGGCACTAGTAACGCCAGGGTCGTGTGTTCAATTCGCACTGGTGCCACCAATATGAAAATGTATACACACATTGTTGTAAGTCACTTTTGGCTAAAATTGTCTGCTCAATGGTGGACATTACATTACATACAGTACATTAGCCCTTCTGACTCCAGAACACATTTTGCTGACTTAACACAGATTTGAAAAGAGTTACCTGATTTATCCAAAAATAGCATCTGAGACCCATTAGAATAGTTCTAATCATGTGAATCATTCAGTTGGCAACATGATGCTGCTTCCTGTTAGGTGGAGAAGAGGTCATGAAAGTGGTCCTCCATTGTGGCAGTCAGTGGTAATAGATAAACAACACCAGACGGTGAGCTGGAAGGAAGAGTATATCTGGAAGGCTACATTTGAAAAGAGGAACGGAGGACAGGCTTGAGTTGTTATTTATAGCAAATATGCCAGGTTATGTTTAAGACTGCTGTGAATGAAGGTTGCTATATTCTGTCATGCTATTTACTGTTTGACTATGGGGAAGGGGAGTGCTGAAAAGTGAGAGGATCAGTATCCAAGGAAACTGGCTGAGGAAGCTAGAGTCAATGCTAATGTTGTGCAATCAAAATAGGGTAGAAAATAATTGGTCTGAACATGGACACAAATCTTAGGCAGATGGAGAATGGCTGCTTTTGGAATTGGGTTGTCTTGCAATTACCTTTTTTGTTTTGTCAGTGTATGTCAACCATTATCCTTTTTATAGAGGTGTCAATTACAATTTAAATTCACACACATCTGTGCATAGTCAATCTGTGGTAATATTGGCTTAATTGGATGGTAGGAAATATGATTAAACATAATATATGAGCCTATATAAAACAAGTGGGCTATACATCTCTAGAGATTCTTTAGAGAGTCTTGTGTTGCAATGAGAATATATTTGATATTCTGATTGAAGCTGTTCAGAAAATATTGATGAATGCCAATTTGAGCATTTTGAAGATTAAATGCACTGACTTAGCTAGAGTGTCTTTGAAGTAAATTGTCTCTATGGGAAATAGCAAATATACAGTATACAGTGCATTCGGAAAGTATTCAGACCCCTTGACTTTTTCCACATTTTGTTCAACACGTTACAGCCTTATTCTAAAATTAAATTGTTTTTTCACCCTCAAATCTACACACAATACCCCATAATGACAAAGCAAAAACAGGTTTCTTGAAATGTTTGCATATTTATAAACAAACAAACCTGTAATATGATGTTACGGATACAGGTATCCTGTGTGTGTATCCTGTGTATTTATTTTCTCTCCTTCTCCCCTCACAGGTGGCAATCATCAGTCACCAATCTGTCATCAATCAGAAGACACACCTCCTGTTTCCATTACCCAATCGCATCCCCTTTCCCTTGGTTTAAAAACCCTGTCAGTTGTTCTCTCATGAGCAATCTCTCTGTCAATGCCATCTGTCTGTAGATCTCTTGTTTGGTTTAGCAACTACATGTCACTTTGTCCGTTACCTTGTGAGTATTGTTTTTGTTATGGTGTTTGACTGTTTGTTTGATGGTGGGAAACGGGGGTACCAAGACAAGTCGCCCATGGGCATACACTACCCGTAGGAATACTTTGTCTAAGAACACTAGTTAGAACTGGGCGGACCACCCACTGTATTTTTGGTTAGTTAGCTAGCTGTTGTTGAAGCAGGTAGACTAGTTTAAGGGTGTTTTTGAATGCTTATTATTTCTTTCCTTGGGTCCAGTTCAGACCCTTTTCCTGCTCCCCCTTTACCGTGTGTTTACCAAATAAACCATGAGTGTTTGACGGTAGATTTAGTTGTCTGTGGTTATTCGTTCTCACTGTTACCTTTTCACTAGTATACTTTGCATGAGTTATGTTACGGGTCTCGTTACCATCCCCCCCTAGACTGCTGGGCCAAAGGGATTTGTAACATGACATTTACATATGTTTTCAGTACTTTGTTGAAGTAACTTTAGCAGTGATTACAGCCTCAAGTCTTCTTGGTTTTGGCGCTACAAGCTTGGCACACCTGTATTTGGGAAGTTTCTCCCATTTCATCTCTGCAGATCCTCTTAACCTCTCTGGGATAGCGGGACGCTTGCGTCCCAACAGCCTGTTAAAATGTAGAGCGCCAGATTCAAAAAAAAATCTATAACATCAAACTTTATTAAATTACACATATAAGATACCAAATTAAAGCTACACTCGTTGTGAATCCAGCCAACATGTCAGATTTCAAAAAGGCTTTTCGGCGAAAGCATAAGATGCTATTATCTGATGATAGTACAAAGGCTACACTTTCTTTGTTGACAATTTCAACCATGCCGGCGCTACTCAAAACGCACATATAAAACATGCATTACCTTTGACGAGATTCTTTTGTTGGCACTCCAATATGTCCCATAAATATCACAAATGGTCCTTTAGTTCGATTAATTCCGTCCATATCCAAATTGTCCATTTATTTGGCGCCGTTGTACCAGAAAAAAACTGCGTTCAATATGCGCAAAATCACAACAAAAGATCTAAAAAATTACCTCTAAACTTTGCCAAAACATTTCAAAGTACTTTTGTAATACAACTTAAGGTATTTGTAAACGTTAATAATCGATCAAATTGAGGACGGGTCTATCTGTTTTCAATAAAGGAGATCAACAAACTCACGGTACTTTTCAAGTCTTGCGCAACAATAAAAAAAAAAACACAAGACGTCACTCCACTTCCTGGTGTTTTTCTTCATCATTGTTAAAAAGAATAACTTCAACCTATTTCCATACACTGGCGACATCCAGAGGAAGCAGTAGGAACTGCGAGGGTAGTGATTAGAATTCTGGTTTGCCCATAACTCATTGAAAAACTTAAAAATAAGGTTAGTCCTCAGGGTTTTGACTGCTATATATGTTCTGTTATACTTACAGATATGATTCAAACAGTTTTAGAAACTTCAGAGTTTTCTATCCAAATCTACTAATAATATGCATATCTTATATTCTGGGGATGATTAGAACGAAGTTGAAATTGGGCACGCTATTTTTCCCTAAGTGAAAAATCTGCAACCTATCCTCAAGAATTAAGCTCTGTCAGGTTGGATGGGGAGTGTTGCTGCACAGCTATTTTCAGGTTTTTCCAGAGATGTCCATCTGGTTCAAGTCCGGGCTCTGGCCCCTCAAGGACATTCAGAGACTTGTCCTGAAGCCAATCCTGCATTGTGTTGGCTGTGTGATTAGGGTTGTTGTCCTGTTGGAAGGTGAACTTTCACCCCAGTCTGAGGTACTCATCAAGGATCTCTGTACTTTCCTCCATTCATCTTTCCCTTCATGGTCAAATAGCCCTTACAGAGCCTGGAGGTGTGTTGAGTCATTGTCCTGTTGAAAACAAATTATAGTCCCGCGATGCGCAAACCAGATGGGATGGCAGAACGCTGTAGAATGCTGTGGTAGCCATACTGGTTTTAAGTGTGCCTTGAATTCTAAATAAATCAGACAATGTCACCAGCAAAGCACCCCCACACCATCACACCTGCTCCTCCATGCTTCACAGTGGGAACCACACATCCAGAGAGCATCTGTTCACCTACTCTACATCTCACAAATACACAGCTGTTGGAACAAAAACTCTCAAATTTGGACTCGTGAGACAAAAGGACAGATTTCCACTGGTCTAATGTCCGTTGCTCGTTTTTCTTGGCCCAAGCAAGTCATATTATTATTATTATTGGTGTCCTTTAGTAGAGTTTTTTTGCTGTAATTCACCCATGAAGGCCTGATTCACGTAGTCTTCTCTGAACAGTTGATATTAAGATGTGTCCGTGAAGCATTTATTTGGGCTGCCATTTCTGTGGCAGGTAACTCTAAATGTATGCTCTACAGCAAAGGGAACTCTGGGTCTTCCTTTCCTGTGGTGGTCCTCATGACAGCCAGTTTCATTCTTTTTTATATAACCTTTATTGAACAAGGCAAGTCAGTTAAGAACAATTTCTTATTTACAATGACAGCCTAGCAAAAGGCCTCCTGCGGGGATGGGGGCTTGGGATTTTAAAAAGTAATACAATATTAATATAGGACAAAACACACATCACAACGAGAGACACAACACTACATAAAGAGAGACCTAAGACAACAACATAACAGCAAAACATGATAACACAGCAAGGTAGCAACACAACATGGTACAAACATTATTGGGCAAAGTCAACAGCACAAAGGTCAAGAAGAAAGAGACAACAATACATCATACGAAGAAGCCACAACTGTCAGTAAGAGTGTCCATGATTTGAGTCTTTGAATGAAGAGATTGAGATAAAATTGTCCAGTTTGTTGCAGCTCGTTCTAGGCGCTAGCTGCATCAAACTGAAAAGAGGAGCAACCCAGGGATGTGTGTGCTTTGGGGACCTTTAACAGAATGTGACTGGCAGAACGGGTGTTGTATGTGGAGAATGAGAGCTGCAGTAGATATCTAAGATAGGCTAGAGTGAGGCCTAAGAGGGTTCTATAAATAAGCATCAACCAGTGGGTCTTGCGACAGGTATACAGAGATGACCAGTTTACAGAAGAGTATAGAGTGCAGTGACGTGTCCTATAAGGAGCATTGGTGGCAAATCTGATTGCTGAATGGTAAAGAACATCTAGCCGCTCGAGAGCACCCTTAACTGCCGATCTATAAATTATGTTTCCATAATCTAGCATGGGTAGGATGGTCATCTAAATCAGGGTTAGTTTGGCAGCTGGGGTGAAAGAGAAGCGATTACGATAGAGGAAACCAAGTCTAGATTTAACTTTAGCCTGCAGCTTTGATATGTGCTGAGTAGGACAGTGCACTTGTATGAAGTGACTACCTCAAGCTCTAAACCCTCAGAGGTAGTAATAACTTCTGTGGGAAGAGGGGCATTCTTCTTACCAAACCACATGACCTTTGTTTTGGAGGTGTTCAGATCAAGGTTAAGGGCGGAGAAAGCTTTTTGGACAATAAGAAAGCTTTGTTGTAGAGCATTTAACACAAAATCCGGGGAGGGGCCAGCTGATAAGACCGTATCTTCTGCATATAAATGGATGAGAGCTTCCTACTACCTGAGCAATGTTGTTGATGCAAATTGAGAAGAGCGTGGGGCCTAGGATTGAGCCTTGGGATACTCCCTTGGTGACAGGCAGTGGCTGAGACAACAGATTTTCAGACTTTATACACTGCGCTCTTTTAGATGTAGTTAGCAAACCAGGCCAAAGACCCCTCAGAGACATCAATACTCCTTAGCCGGCCCACAAGAATGGAATAGTCTACCGTATAAAAAGCTTTGGCCAAGTCAATAAAAATAGCAGCACGGTATTGCTTAGAAACAAGGGCAATGGTGACATCATTGAGGACCTTTTAAGGTTGCAGTGACACATCCATAACCTGAGCGGAAACCAGATTGCATACCCGAGAGAGAACTATAGACATCAGGATAGCCAGTCAGTTGATTATTGACAAGATTTTCCAACACTTTTGATAAACAGGGCAAAATAGAAATAAGCCTCTAACAGTTAGGATCAGGTTGATCTCCCCCTTTAAATAAAGGATGAACTGTGGCTGCCTTCCAAGCAATGGGAACCTCCCCAGAAAGGAGAGACAGGTTTAAAAGTTTGGAGATTGGCTTTGCGATGATGATAGGGGCATCAACCTTAAAGAAGGGTCTAAACCGTCTGATCCAGATGTTTTTTTGGGGTCAAGTTTAAGGAACTCCTTTAGAACATCGGACTCAGTGACTGCTTGCAGGGAGAGACTTTGTAGCAGGGAAGGGGAAAAAGAGGGAGACGCATCGAGTATAGTTGCATTAGAAGGGGTGGGAGATGAGGACATGTTGGACGGGCAAGGAGGCATGGCTGAGTCAAATAGGAATCCTGACTTAATGAAGTGGGGATTAAAGAGCTCAGCCATGTGCTTCTTGTCAGTAACAACCACATCAACATTAAGGGACCTGGGCAGCTATGAGGAGGAGGGTTTATTCTCCAGGTCTTTAGCTGTTTTTCAGAACTTCTTGAGGTTAGACCCACAGAGAGAGAACTGCTCCATAAAGTAACTAACTTTGGCCTTCCGGATAGCCTGAGTGCACTTATTTCTCATTTGCCAGAAAGATAGCCAGTCAGCCTGAGTATGCGTGTGCCGAGCCTTTCGCCAAATGCAATACTTGAGGTGGAGTAACTATGCAAGATCATGGTCGAACAAGGGGCTGAACCTGCTTTTAATTTGCCATTTTCTTATGGGGGCGTGTTTGTTAACAATATCACCGAAAATATCAAAAAAGAAGGTCCAAGCATCTTAGACAGAGGGGATCAAGCTGATTCTATACCATTTTACAGAGGCCAGTTCATGAAGGGAGGCTTGCTCATTGAAGTTTTTTAGCAAGCGTCTATGACAAATCAGAACAGGTCGTTTCACTGAGCAGCCATTACGATCACAGGCTGTAAAACAGTGATCACTAAGGTCATTACAGAAAACACCAGACTGATACCTACCAGGATTATTTGTGAGGATAACATCGAGGAGAGTAGCCTTTTCTGGGAGTTTGGAGTCACACCTTGTGGGATTGGTGATAATCTGAGAAAGATTATGACCTTCAAGTAATAACGGGCTGTCGTTTCTCTTTGCTTATCCTCTTTGGGAAAGGTGGGGTGCTAGTGCCCCATCTCAACAACATCTGGTGAAATTGCAGAGTGCGAAATACAAAATACAAAAATCGTAATATTAAACATTCATGAAAATACAAGTGCCTTACATCGTTTTAAAGCTTAACTTCTTGTTAATCCAGCCGCTTTGTCATATTTCAAAAAGTCTTTACGGCGAAAGCATACCATGTGATTATCTGAGGACAGCGCTCAGCATACAAAAACATTAAAAACATTTTCCAAGCAAGCAGAGGTATCACAAAAGTCAGAAATAGCGATAAAATAAAGCACTTACCTTTGAAGATCTTCCTCTGTTTGCAATCCCAAGTGTCTACATAACAAATGCTATGCTTCTCGGGCACAGAAGATATGATATGCATATAACTGGTAGATTTGGATATAAAACACTCTAAAGTTTCCAAAACTGTTAAAATAGTGTCTGTGAGTATAACAGATCTGATTTGGCAGGGGAAAACCTGAGAAATCCATTCAGGAAGTAGTTTTTGTTTTGGTGTTGTAGTTTTCTATTCAATGCCATTACAGTATCCATTGACTTAGGACTCAAATTGCAGTTTCTATGCCTTCCGTTAGATATCAACAGTCTTCAGAAATTGTTTCAGGCTTGTATCCTGAAAAATTAGGAAGTAAGAGCAGTCTGAATAAGTGGACCCTAAAGTGTCACAGAGCTTTTTCATGCGCGCAACCGAGAGAGTGCGTTTCTTGTTTACCTTTTAAATTGACGACGTTATTGTCCGGTTGAAATATTATCGATTATTTAGGCTAAAAACAACCTGAGGCTTGAATATAAACATCGTTTGACATGTTTCTATGAACTTTACGGATACAATTTGGATTTTGTCTTCCTGTTTTGACTGCGTATGAGCCTGTGGATTACTGAAGAAAACGCGCAAACAAAACTGAGGTTTTTGGATATAAAGAGACTTTATCGAACAAAAGGAACATTTATTGGGTAATTGAATGTCTGCTGAGTGCAACCATATTGTCACGCTCGCTATCCTCAAACTCCCTGTCATAAATCGACCAATGCGCAATGTGCATGTAGTTCCACATCTTTTAATTAAAGTGAAACCGAAACAATCCAAAAAAAAAAACAGGTAAACAGCAAAGAACGTGACGCAACCGAGGTGCACACAAACACACACGGAAAATAATGACCCACAAAACACAGGTGGGAAAAGGTTACCTAAGTATGGTTCTCAATCAGAGACAACGATAGACAGCTGCCTCTAATTGAGAACCACGCCCAGCCAAACACACAGAAATAGAAAACATAGAACACAAAACATGGAATGCCCGCCCCAACTCACGCCCTGACCAAACCAAAATAGAGACATAAAAAGGATCTCTAAGGTCAGGGCGTGACATATATGAAGATCATCAAAGGTAAGGGATAAATTTTATCTCTATTTCTGACTTGTGTAACTGTTCTACTTGGCTGGTTACTGTTTGTAATGATTTGTCTAGTGGGCTATGTTCTCAAATAATCGTAAGGTATGCTTTCGACCGTAAAGCATTTTTTTAATCTGACACAGTTTTTGGATTCACAAGAAGTTAATCTTTAAACCTATGTAAAATATGTTTTGTTTTCAGAATTTTTATAATGCGTATTTCTGTATTTGAATTTGGCGCCCAGCAGTTTCACTGGCTGTTGAAGAGGTGGGACGCTAACGTCTCACATACCCAAGAGAGGTTAAGAAGAAAATAAATTCAACAAATTAACTTTTACAAGGCACACCTGTTAATTGAAATCCATTCCAGGTGACTACCTCATGAAGCCGGTTGAGAGAATGCCGAGTGTGCAATATTGTCATCAAGTCAAAGGGTGGCAACTTTGAAGAATCTCAAATAAACTAATTTAAACAAATATTTTATAACACTTTTTTTCCTTATGTGTTATTTCATAGTTTTGATGTATTCAATATTATTCCACAATGTTAATTTCTTTTTAAGGCCATAATGACCATTGTTATGTTTGGTAGAAAATGGGGGGCCTTGCAAGCCGAAGAACACCATCCCAACCGTGAAGCGGCATCATGTTCTGGGGGTGCTTTGCTGCAGGAGGGACTGGTGCACTTCACAAAATAGATGTTATCATGAGGCAGGAAAATTTGTGGATATATTGAAGGAACATCTCAAGACATCAGTCAGGAAGTTAAAAGCTTGGTTGCAAATGTGTCTTCCAAATGGACAATGACCCCAAGCATACTTCCGAACTTGTGGCAAAATGGCAAGTCAAGGTATTGGAATGGTCATCACAAAGCCCTGAACTCAATCCTATAGAAAATTTGTGGTCAGAACTGAAAAAGCGTGTGCGAGCAAGGAGGCCTACAAACCTGACTCAGTTACACCAGCTCTGTCAGGACGAATGGGCCAAAATTCACCCAACTTATTGTAGGAAGCTTGCAGAAGGCTACCCAACATGTTTGACCCAAGTTAAACAATTTAAAGGCAATGCTACCAAATACTAATTGAGTGTATGTTAACTTCTGACCCACTGGGAATATAATGAAAGAAATAAAAGCTGAATGAAATCATTCTCTCTACTATTAATCTGACATTTCACATTCTTAAAATAAAGTGGTGATCCTAACTGACTTAAGACAGGGAATTCTTGCTCGGATTAAATGTCAGGAATTGTGAAAAACTGAGTTTAAATGTATTTGGCTAAGGTGTATGTAAAATTCCGACTTCAACTGTATATATTTATTTTTTCTAAGAACACTAACCATGTGTGTGTTCTCTTGTTTTGTACTGTTCTGTAGTTTCGACCCAGTGATTAATCTGACAAACTTAACTTTGCGTGCTGCAGGCCCTTTGCGTGCTGCAGGCGAGACATTCAATGACATCATCAAGAGATATGCTGGACCCTATGCCAGAGTTGTTTTTGGAACCACATCGTGTCTTTTGTCCTGCTAATAGCCCTTGTGAAAAACAAGTGTTTGAAAACTTGTTTTCAAAATGCCTCCAGGGACGACAGACAAGTCCTTTACTTTTTCCCCCTTCCACTTGCCTCCATGTATTCCCTTAGTAATTGCTATGGATCCATTCATATATTTAAAGTCCCCAAACTCGGCAAGAGTCTATTGTCCTGCTGATAGTTGAAATAAACATCTGCATTTTGGAAGAGCATTTTTAGCATTATTTATCAACTAAAGCATAAAGATGTTGATGAAGAAATTCTGCTGAGTGTACCGTATGCTTTATCCTACATTTTCGGGTTGCATGAGGTTTCGAGTTAGAAATGTAAAACTAGAGAATCATTTGACTGTTTTTAACATTGGCTGTACAACATTTTTTTTTGTAAGACCATAGTCTATGGGATTGATTTTAAGAAATGTAAGGTAATTCATTTGATTAATATTATGGTGTCTCCATTCACAGAAAAACAAATTATACATCTGACAGACATTGCCTGATTCAGTAACACTAAACAAGCATTAGATGGAGGCAGATGTTATAGGAAGAGCCATGGATGTATAGATGTTGGAAAGGTAGGAAGTATCTGGGCAACTACAGTACCTTTTTATTTAGCGAGAAGAAAATAGGAGAATAAGAGTTTTGTTAACGTGGGGGGGAAGCGGATACTGGCTTTCAGTAGTTGACGCTGTACAACATGACCGGTCAGGAGTAGGCTACTAAGTGACTGCGGGTGAAGAGCAAAATAATCCTAACATTTCCACACCCTAATTGTAGGCTAAACAATACCCAAACAGATATCTCAGATTTTATCAAGACGAGTCTTCATGCTTGTCTAAGAGCAGTGTGAAACCGTGCTGAAATAGTTGACCACACACGAGTAGGCTATTGCTTCATATCCTATTATAACAAGTGGATGACTTTGGTGTTCCAGTAAGCATGCATTTGTTGCCTTCATTAGCCTACTTTATTATTAAAGAACTCCAGCACAGAACAGAAAGGAGCCTAAAATAATTAAGTGATTTAACTCACAAATGCATTTGACTGTTTTTAATATTGGCCATCAAGTCAGAAGACAGTTGAAGGAACTTGAGTGGACTTATGGAAATGCTCTGTTCGACATTTTATTTATGTATATTTTTTTTACAGAACATTAACCATGTGTGTTCTCTTGTTTTGTACTGTTCTGTAGTTTCGACCCAATGATTTGTCTGACAAACAAAACCAGTTCGGATATAAGTACAACTTTTGCACGTCTTAAGTGAGAGGTCTAATGTTTTAATATTTAATCATTTCTGCCCTCCGAATTCATATTCATATTCATTATATAAATAGGCCCATGTGCACCTTCATCAGATGAACCGAAACATGTCGGCTAAAGGGATTTAATTCATGAATGTTTTTAATATTGTGATAGTGAAGAGGAAAATAATCTCAATATTTCCAAATAAAAATCTGATTTATCAAGACCAGTCCCCATGCTATGTCATTCATTCCCATAGTAATTCATTATGGATCCATTAATATATTTAAAGTCCCTAAACTCGGCAAGAGTCTATTGTCCTGCTGATAGTTGACATGAACATCTGCATTTTGAAAGAGTATTTTTATCATTTTTATTAATGAAAGCATAAAGATGTTGGCGAAATGCTGTACAGTTTATACATTTGAGGTTGCATGATGTTTGTAGTTAGAAATGTAAAACTTTAGAGTACTTAATACATTGCAACTTGGGGGGATTTTTTTTCACACCTAACCCGAGCTTTCCTTCTGTAAAGGTTGAATAGTCCATCATAATAGTCCATCATGGAAACATTTGCACCCATAGGTTTTAGGCCTGCAGTAGGTTATAATAAGACATGTCTTATGGGAATGTTTAAAATTCCAAAAATGATGGGTGGAGTTAGAATTTTGGCTGTCAGAAATACCAATGTCAGCCTTTTAAATGCTTTGTTATTCAAATGTTTAATGCGTCTGGGTGACGGAGAGAATGCATTTAGACAGGTATTTTCATCAAGGACATGTTGTTTGCAGAGTCCACAAACAGGAGGTGGAGTTCCAGAGCTCACAGGTGTGTCTGGCATGGATTGTGACTCCATCTCGTTCCTCGCCCTTTTTCAACGCGTCATTCTCCACCTGACTCTCCGCCAATGCTGCCTGACTCTCCGCCAATGACGTGACTCTCCGCCAACACCACCTGGCTCTGGACCAGTGCATCAGCTGATTTAATTTTACAATCACGGCTGAAGCAATTTAATTGAGGTTTTCAGTTAGGAAAATATGGCGCAGTACAATGGGACCGGTCGAGAGTACTGTAGGCCTAAGCTACTAGGTGACTGCATTATTTTCCAAATAAAAATCTGATTGATTTATCAAGACCAGTCCCCATGCTCTGTCATTCTGTAGTAATTATAATAATAATCGTTGGATAACAGATCGGCTCTCAGAACTCATTAAGAGGAAGCTTCTATCTTCAATATAATCATATATTCAGAAGGTTAAACCCATAGATTTCAGGCCTGCAGTAGGTTATAATAAACTGAAAATTGCGTGTCAATTCATAAACCATGTGCTATTAAATTGGTATATATTTATCACAATTTTCTTTAACTTCTTGAGAATACAAGGGGTGCTATTTTTCCATTAGCATAATTTGCTCTACAGATTAAACTGCCTCTTATTCAATTATTGCTCTTACTATATGCATATAAATAATACCATTGGAAAGAAAACAATCTCTAGTTTCTAAAAGCGTTTCAATTTTGTCTCTGAGTGATACAGAAGTCATTTGACAGCACTTTCCATGACCAAGAAGAAAAAAGCAAGATGTGTATGCCAGCTTCAACTCTCTGCCTATATATGGTCGTGCCCCCTATGACCCGAAACACACCTCATTGGCCTTCCTCTGGGTGTCAAGAGGACGTCAGAGGAAAAATATCTTGTTTATCTGGGACTGACGTGAAATGAGAGCTAATTCTTTGGCGTGACCGACAACTTCCTGTTCTCTAAATCGTGCGACTTGTAGCTGCGATTGTCTTCTGTGGTGCGGCCATTATGGATGAAAACTATCTCCGTCTCGAAGTTTGTTTGATACATGTGACCAGATCATCGTAATGTATGTTTTTTCAATATAGTTTAATCAGATTATTTGAATTTTTTCGGGAGTTTTGTGGTGTTCCGTTGTCTGATTTTATTTACGTTTGAGAGATCCGTGCCACTCGACCAGTACCTGTGCTAAATGGAGTGGGAAAGGAACAATTCTGAACGGAACCAACGACTCATCTTGACAAAGGACACTTTGATCAACATTCTGATGAAAGATCAGCCATAGTAAGACCCAATTTACGATGTTATATCATATCTGTTGCGCATGTGAACTGGCCGTGGGCGCCTAGCCGAATCTGCCTGGTATAGCTATGCTAATTTAGCGCTACATTTTGTTTTCGTTATAAAACATTTAATAAATCTGAAATATTGTTTGGATTCACCAGATGTTGGGCTTTCAATATCTGTACGCTGTGTATTTTTCTGAAATGTTTTAAGATGAGTAATTCGTTATATGACGTTGGTCTCTGTAATTGTTCTGGCTGGGTCAGCACTATTTCAGATTGCAGCTGCAATGTAGAACTGTGATTTATACCTGAAAAATGCACATTTTTCCAAAAAAAAACTATGCTATACCATAAATATGTTATCAGACTGTCATCTTATGAAGTTGTTTCTTGGTTAGTGGCTATATATATTTTTATTTAGTCGAATTGGTGATAGCTACTGACGCAGGAAAAAACTATTGGGAGTAAAAAAATCGTGTCCTTTGCTAACGTGGTTAGCTAATAGATTTACATATTGTGTCTTCCCTGTAAAACATTTTAAAAATCTGAAATGGTGGCTTTATTCACAAGACCTGTATCTTTCATCTGGTGTCTTGGACTTGTGATTTAATGATATTTAGATGCTACAAGTTACTTGTGACGCTATGCTAGCTATGCTACTCAGTGGGGGGGGGGGGGGGGGGGGGGGGGGTGCTACCGGATCAGGGTTGGTGACTCGTGAGAAGTTAACCAATTTTGGTGTTTAATGCACGGCCGACACACAAGTTCCTTACTTTTCCCCGTTTTTAGAGGGAGAGAAACCAAAAGCCCACCGTGCCTTTTTAAAAAAAATCGTCAGTCCACATGTCAAATGAAATTCCCCCATTGTATTAACCCAAGTTCTCTCTTAAATCCAGGACCACCAACAGTTGTTTTGTTGCCTGATGCAGGACTCTATTGCCAGAGACAAGACTCTGACTGAAAACGCCTCTATTGCCACAGTTTAGACTACCGATAGATCAGTGTTCTAACTCCCCCTTGTGATAGTGTGGTGCAATGACCGAATGCCACCATCTACCACTAAGCTCGTAACTTTTAAGGGAAGAACCAATGTACAGGGATTATATGCAGTAACACTATTTACCACACAAGTAATGCTCTGACATCATTGACCCACTGGGAATGTGATGAAAGAAATAAAAGCTTAAATAAATAGTTCTCTACTATTATTCTGACATTTCACATTTTTAAAATAAAGTGGTGATCCTAAATGTCAGTAATTGTAAAAAAACGTTTAAATGTATTTGGCTAAGGTGTATGTAATCTTCCGACTTCAACTGTATATACAGTATTTAGCTGCTATTTATAAACTTTATAAAAATGATAGATCAAATAGCCTTACAATGAGCAAAATAGTAGTCAGCTTGAGGATACATTTTGCCACGATTTATTGTTGAACTCAGCAGGTTTTGTTTGGTTAATAGCCTACAGAAATGGGCTGCAATCAAGGTAAAGAGCTTCCTACACAGTTAATCTCTTTCCGTAAACTGCTGAGGCCAGCAAATAAAGAGAATGTGTGTGGCTCAATAAAGATGTTGCAGATCTGCTAGATTTGAAGCACCACTCCCTTCTGCCCAGTTTTCCTGATGTTGCTATGGCAATCAAGTTGTTTTTCACCATCCCATTAACTCTCACTTCTGCGGAGAGATTGTTTTCTAAACTAAGGGCTCTTTTCAATCCACGTCGCTCAAGTTCAGCTTTACAGCGTTATTGAAATGTAAAGGCAATGTTCATGCTTTAGAGGAGACTGCTTTTAAGGTAAACACTGCCTTTGTGACTTGTTTCAGGAAACCAGGCGTATGTCACGCGTCACTACGTCACAGGAGAGGCATTTGAATGTCAACTTTTTTTAAATCAAAATGTGTTTTTTGGCAGAAAAGCATTCTGGAACGTCAACTTTCATGTGCCATAATAACAAACTTGTATGCCATCTGTAAATACAAATTAAAAGTGTTAATGTACGAGCCTAGTGTGTTTAGCCACAGAACAAGCCAGGGACCTTCCCTCTAGCCATAATTGGCTGAGATAATGGATGGGCTGGACATGTCGAGAGATGAGTTCGGATTGGTCTGCCATGTAGCAGGCTTCTGCTATAACATGAGATGGTCAGTATGTGTAGTAAATCCTTTCTAACGCTTTTTTTTTTAAGATATCACGTAAAACTGCATAAGTGTTGCTCTCCACTTTCTGGAGGACCGAGTTTTGAAATCAGTGGAACGCCCGGTGTAATTAGAGTATGATCGCTAAGGAGATGGAGAAAATTCTGGTGTTTGATTTGCAAATATGCAGAGGGAGTCGAAAGAGAACACAGAAGGCTGTTGTATAAAACAACTGTCTCTGGATTACATCTTCATACTATAGGCAACCATGGCATCCGTGCCAGAGAGGAAAAAGCGTCCATCCATGTATACGGGTAAGAGTCTAGCTAGCTAGATTTTCAGCTATTATACGATTTTGTCAGAAAGTCATTTTCATTTCAAGTTAAAGAGTAATGTATCTAGCTAGCTAATGTTATCTGGCTGGATCATGTATGATCTGTGACGTAATATTATTTGTATCTCATAGCCATTCGCATTGCTAGCTATAGCCTAATGTTAGCTAACATTGAACCTGGTTGGTTAGCTACCTGCAAATTCATGCAGGGTAGTAACGTTATGAGTTGTGATTGTGGTTCATTTTTTAGCTAGCTAGCTACATGTCTAAATAAAATATTCCACTATGCAACTTAACATTTCACTACACCTTCTGTATGCTTCATGTGAAAAATAAACGTATATTTTATTTGATATAGTATGTGCTTACCAGAGACGGTAATGTGAAGAACATGACATGTACCAAAGTCAAATTAAGATATAATGTTAGGCCAACATCGAGACAGTTTCCAGGTTCTGAAAACACACACTCCCTGCTTTTACACACATACACACACACACAAATCCTCCTTTCAATAGCAAGGAGAAATCGTTTACCTCTGTGAGCAGCAGTATTGCATTAGATTGGGTCCTGTCTGCGGCGTTGGTTATGGATTTAGGCTTCATCACTGTGGCATCTCTCTTAGCGTTGATTTATAATTCCCAGAAGCCCTTAATTAAACGGTGTGCATGAAAGGCTCATTTCCCTCCTCCACTTCCTTTCTTTCTTTATTTCTGAATGACTGAGGGCTAGATTTACTGACCACTGGTGCGGGAGAGCCAGAACGGAAGCTGAGCACTCTATAAATTGCTAAGCGCCGCAACATAATTTGTATCAAGGTCCTGCTTATGAAGCATATTTTCTATTTGCTCTTGTTGTTTTTTAATGGTCTCTTCTCTCCTGTCTAATCGCAGCATGCAGGATATTAATTTGGGAGCTCTGACTTTGATTAATTTGTTGCACTTTTTTAATAAACACAACATCCCCATCAGCTGTGCTTTTCTTTTTTGAGAAGTTATGACCGTTGCTGCCAAAAGTTTTTAGCTTTTGAAGGGAGATTTTTTTCACAAATTGTCGGGGAGCTCCTGGCCCTGAGGGAGTGTAATTGTTTTATTAAAACCACAAAAAAATCTGCAACCCTGAAGTGCCAGATTTTGATGTTGTCTAACGTGCAAGATTATATTAATGCAAATAACTGCTACACATACACACACACACACTTCTGCCATGTCATGAGCATACCTGGACCACCTATTGAGACGTGCCTTTTGTTAAGTAAATCAGGTGATAAATGAGTTGAAAAGGAGACTGGAGTAGGACTTTAACCTTTTTTGAGGTTTCTTCAGATGCTGCTGTTGGCACACTGTGGTGCTCAGCAGAGACATGATGCATTTATTTCCATCTTAATTGATTTGAGTTCCTAGTATGGAGTGCCACATACAGGATACTGTGTTGGTGAATGCCAAGTGTGGAAAGCATCATACGATAGATAAACATAGAGTTGTTTAAAGTATACTTAAGATACAACCTATTTAGAAGAACTTGAGTCGAAGTCTGCTCAGTCTTTACAAATGCAAATGTATATTGGTCCTACTTTTTACCGACTTGAAGCATAATTCACCTGGATATTTCCCTATTAAAACAAACCTTGTCAAACGTTTTCATAACTTGGGAGTGTCCTATCGAGTTGTATCCATGTTTCACTGTATTTATTCCATAATTATTTTAACTCTGTAGTCTTATTTCCTGTTTGGCATTTCTTTACTTACCATTTTAAATGTGATCCTGCGGATTCTCGTGGTAATTGGCACCGATCTTGCTGGACTTCGGCCAAAAACAGGAAGCACATTTCATCTGGTTCAGCATTCGACTGTAGCAAATTACCAATGCTAAGTAGATAAAGTGAAATGGATATATGAAGTCAAGGATGGAAAACAAAACATGTACAGCCTCCCTATGAATTTATTTGAAATCTATCACGTTTTTTTGTTGTTGCAAATTTGAAGTAATTTTTTTTTTTAGGTTTCAGTGCAATAAATAAAATAAATGCAGTGGGACATGGACACAATTCGACTTTAGGAGACTCCCAAAATGTTTTACAAAGTTTGTTTAAAGGGCAAAATACCCTTGTATTTGTAATGCGTTACTTGCCTAGCCACCACAGAATAACATTGCCATTGAATTCACCCAAACAAAGATATTATATTTGCAAACAGTGACTGAATCACACATTGAAGTCAACTCAAGGTAACATAATGCCAAGTCATTCAGATAATTGAACGAGAGGCCACTCAGAATATCATTGCCTCGCAAATCAGACAGGGAGACCATTGTTACACCAATAACAGACAATAAGACCTAGGCCAACAGCCACTGACGTATTATTTTGTAAATGAATCAAATCTGCCAAAATAAATAGCAACCTCTTGCTCCTTCCTTGACTTTTCCTAAATATGTAAATTTGACATTGCTTAGTTGTCAGAATTTTAAAATCACAAACAGAAAACTATTTTTGGAGTCTATTAGCTCACAATCTCTGAATTGTTGATTAAAGATGGGCCATTACCAGTAGTATTCAGGACCAGAAGGACAGCTTGTTAAAATGGCCTAAACTGATCTTTCTGGGGTAGGCTCTACTTCTTTATCATGCAATCAAAAATTGCTAAGTAGATAAAGTGAAATGGATTTATGAATTCAAGGATGGAAAACAAAACACGTACAGCCTCCCTAGGAATTCATTTTTAAGTCTATCAATCTGAGATGGAATTCCTCCTCAGTCACGACCATCTTCAAGGAAATCTGCAGTGATTGGATGAGGTGTTACGGCAGATAGAGGCAGCAGGCCCAAGAGTGTATTGAGTTATGGCCCAAAATGGTTCAGCAAGTGCAAGTGTGTAACAACGGGATTGTTGCTGTCCTGTTTGACTGAGCAGTTCATATGCACATGCACTGACACAAACATAGCACACAACAAACAATGAGCACTGAGATTTTCTATTATCTATGTCTTCCCTGAGTTTGTGTGACCCTGGGGGGCAGGGTTGTGGCCCAGTAGAGGGTAATGATATTCCTCTTCTCCTCCAATGTTTTTTTAATCATGCACCATTATTTATGAAACGATAGAGTGGCGGTGGTGGGCTGCTCTGGCTTCAGGCGTCTTAGTGTAATGAATACTCAGGGAGAAAAAAGTGCAGATTCACGCGCAGAGCCGGGCAGATGTTTATTAAGCCTTCGCAGAAGGCAGGAATCGTGGTCACAGGCAGGCAATGGTCAAACACAGGTAGGCAGTCAAAAACAAACAAAGAACTGAACTAAATAGGGAGCTGATGAGACCAGGTGAGAAACGAACACCGGTGAAATCAATGAACAAAAATTAAAGACAGGGCTACGTTCCAGAACACAAAGAAACAGGGCTACGTTCAAGAACACAATGAAAAAGAACACAAGGTTGACTAAGAAAAGAAAAGCAGAAGCTTACACATAGCAGTCATGATTTGTGAAATCAGCTGTGGCAGCAGAGGCAAAGTTATTGGTACAGAATTGACTTATTGGAGTGCGCAGATGCATGTCTTTCACCCCGGGAGGAAAGAGAGGAGAGAAGGAAAGGGGGAGAGGACAGAGGCGTATACAGGGAAGAGGGGATGGGAGAAGAGAATAAATGAATGGGACCGTTGGGGAACTCGCCGAGGGCGCCCATTCATTTGTCACTCCAAGAGGAGTTGTCTGTGTTTTGAGATTGGATTTTGTTTTATTTTTATTGTTTTGCAGTAGGGGAGGTCTCCATGTCTGAATGGTGGTGGGAGAAGTTGACACTTAAGTGGCTATGGTGCACAGAGGGAGTATGGTCGGGCCCATTGTATCCTATGGGTTAAGATTATAATATGTGTACCTAATGGTGTCTACTCCCTTGCCTCTCTTGTACATGAGCTAAAATGACAAGGCAATCTCCGACTAGATTGAATTCTATGGAGGAAGTTTGCAGCCAGACTGGTACATTGGTCCTACTCACATGAAAACATATTAGAGTGTACTATGGTCTAAATACTATAGCCTTCACTGTAGTGTGTTTGTGGACTTTACTGTAGTTTCAACTTAGTGTTTTGTGGATTTTAATATAGTATTTACTGCAGTTGTTTTGTGGACTCAAGTACTCAAACACTACAGTGAATTATAGTATAAATAGTGTAGTGAAAGAACTGTATTATATACTATGGTAATTAAGTGTTTTAGCGGATTGTAGTATACCGTAGTATTTACTGTAGTGTTTATGATGAATGTAATGTTTATTTTTGTCATTTAGCAGACGCTCTTATCCAGAGCGACTTAATGGATACATTTTTGTACTTTTCCCGTATACAGTAGTATTTTATATAGTGTTTTTGCAGACTGTAATATTGAGTATTGACTCTTTTAGCGGACATTCCTGTTGTGTTTTCCATTGTGTTTTTGATTTTTATTATCTTTGACATAGAAGTGGAGGCTTTCTCCTTGAAAATAACTACTGGGGAGATATTAAAAGAGCACATTTTCCATAACCTGTAGGTAGGTAGGCCTGGGGTCTGAGTGGATAGTTCAGAGATTTGTCTCTTTTCCAAAAACTGTATGCAACACAATATATGGTCTATACTTGGCATGTCAGTTTCTCACATACAGGTTGCAGAAATTGGGATATGGTGAGGGGAATGGACAAAGTATGTGAAGATTAGATACTGTAGTATTTACTATAGTTAGTGTTTTTGCGGACAATATAGTAGTATTTACTAAAGAATTCTGCATTAAGTAAGTACGGTAGTATTCTAAATTAAACTGTAGTATGTTTTCATGCCGGTATGGGAGAAGGAAATCCAGTGCCTTGCAAAAGTATTCATCCCCCTTGGCGTTTTTCCTATTTTGTAGCATTACAACCTGTAATTTAAATAGATTTTTATTTGGATTTCATGTAATAAACATACAAAAAATTGTCCAAAGACGTGAAGTGAAATGAAAAAAATAACTTGATTCAAAAATTCAACAAAAAAAAATATGGAAAAGTGGTGCGTGCATATGTATTCACACCCTTTGCATTGAAGACCCTAAATAAGATCTGGTGCAACCAATTACCTTCAGAAGTCACATAATTAGATCGATTGCATACATGTGTACTTTATTTAAGTGTCACATGATCTGTCACATGATCTCAGTATATATACACCTGTTCTGAAAGTCATATGCCAAGCTTAGAGACATACCCCAAGAGACTTGCAGCTGTAAAAGGTGGCTCTACAAAGTATTGACTTTGGGGGGGTGAATAGTTATGCACGTTCAAGTTTTCCATTTATTTTTCTTAAATCTTGTTGGTTTCACAATAAAAAATATTTTGCATCTTCAAAGTGATAGGCATGTTGTGTTAATATAATGATACAACCCCCCCAAAAAATCTATTTTTATTCCAGGTTGTAAGGCAGCAAAATAGGAAAAATGCCAAGGGGGTGAATACTTTCGCAAGCCACTGTACATAGTATCAGGAATCAAGGTAAGACCCAGATGCAGACCGTGTTGAAGTAACAATGTTTATTACAGTAACAGAGGCAAAGGTACAAGACGACAGGCAGGCTCAGGGTCAGGCAGAGTGGTCAGGAGGGTGGGTACAGGGTCAGGACTGGCAAGGGTCAAAAACCAGGAGGACGAGTAAAGAGAGACTGGGGAAAAGCAGGAGATGACACAAAAACGCTGGTTGGCTTGACAAACTGGCAATAGACAAACAGAGAACACAGGTATAAATACACAGGAGATAATGGGGAAGATTGGCAACACCTGGAGGGGGTGGAGACAATCACAAAGAAATGTGTGGCAGATAGCTATAGAAACTTAAAGTCTTCCACTCTTCAATCAGTTGTTTCTGACTGCTTTGCCAACATACAAAATAATCATGCATATCAGTACCATGGTAACAGTGACTTGTTTGATTTATGTTTACTTTGAAAAATAGAATCCACATTTCAAAGAGACTTAGCAGTTACAAAGGATCTACAAATGGACAGCTTAACTTATGGACAGTATATCTTAGTTTTCAAGAATGATTAAAATAAAATTAGATTTGTCACATCCAGCTAATACAACTTTACCATGAAAAGCTTTCTGGCTTTCTGGCGCTTTGGAAAGACTTTTCATACTATGAATCTGGTAGAAACCAGTCCTTGTTTGTTACATGTTTATGTTAGGGTCCATGTACTTTGGTTAATCTGTTGATAATAACTCAACTGGAGTTGCGTCTCTTTCTCTCTCCTCTCTCTCCTGACTCCTGAGAGTGCAGTCCTTGTGGCTAGAAGCGGCACATGAGAAAATGAAGGGGGGAAATATACGTGTCTGGTGTTCAGAACTGGATAATGGTGCACTTGTTCTGTATAATTGGACTGGAATAGCATTGTAATTTGTGACTGGAGAGCAAGAGGCTCGACTGGTGAACGTGCAAATGTGCATCCGAAAAACTCCCATGTTAAACAATTCTTGACAAGGGTAAATACTTTTTGTTCATTAGCAACTCATTTGCATGTTTTATCCCCCATATAAAAAATATTCAATTCTAAATTACATTTAGTTCTGCTGTTATAGAAATGTGCTTATTGTTCCTTTTGGTTATTTAGAGTCTGAATGAGTTTCTGCGTGGCCCTATAAGTGTTTTAGACTTTTTTTTAAAGACCAGAGACTATTCATCAATAAAGCTAAACTGTAATATACCATAATTCTGTGACGTGAACATCCTTTCCTTCAAAATGGTGATCTTGTGAGTAGATAGTCGGGCATGACGTGTGTGTTCTGAATCCTGTATCTTCCTTTCTATCAGGCTCCATCTGCGTTTCAGAGAGCTGGCTTACTCCCCAAACATCTCTTTGGACTTGTCCGTCGTGCATTCCTGGATGTTACCGACACTGACAGGAAATGATGCAATCAATGAAGTGGCGGGGGCCACAGAGCGATAGACGGGTGGAGTTGAAATAAAAGTGATCATGGTGATTGGCTGTAAGTGAAAGTCACTCTTTCAGTACGGGCAATTCAGTACGAGCAATTCTACTGACACTGTTTGTCTATGGAGATTGAATGGATGTTTTCTCGATTTTATACACCTGTCAGCAATGGGTGTGGCTGAAATTGCCAAATCCACAAATTCTGAAGGTGTGTCCACATACCTATGACCATGTAGTGTATTCCTCAACATGCTCGCAACCTGCCATTGGATACAAATTATAGAACAATTGTGCATGTCAAGTTATAGTCGAATACTGTATGGAAAATTTTATTTACCGTCTACTTTTCTTTCTATTCAGCTCTTCAAAAACAAACATTTTGAAATGTGTATCTTGTATTTTTAGCTATTGTATTAAATGGTAGTTAAAATGACTTACTGGTGAGCCTATCGTTATCTGATGTATTGGTAACTACAGAAAATGTTCTCATGATATTTCACGGAAAGCTTAGACTTTTCATGAATGACTCAGGGGTGAAAGATGTGTGAAACTCCAATGAATGTTCTGAACTTAAGTTAGTGGGCATTAAAAGTGAAATCAGTTAAGAGTTCTGTACTTAGAAAATATACCCTGCATCTGAAAAATGTGCCAAAGTGATAGGAAAAAAAAACCTTTAATATGACTCTTCACACTGTGCCTCTCACTTTTTCCATGTATACAGTATGATGATTAAGTTAATAGGGAAAGAGATGGTAAGATGGTCCGATGTGGGAAAAAGGGACTGAGGAGGCAGATGCAGATCAGACAGCTTGGAGAACAGCGTGTGACCGCGGTTGTCACTTCTCCTTCCCCCGGCCTGTACATTGGCAGAGGCCCATGGTGAGCAGATCGGTTACCTGGTCATCTGTTTAGCTCTGCTGGGGCATGAGGGGACCGGCACCGCAGGTCTCCACGGCTCTTTAACGGCCAGGCAATCTGCTCGGCTTGTAGCGAGCCTGCCCGTTAGTCACACTCCGAGACACGCGCACACACAGATTTGGACACACACACTCAAAACTCAGAAACACGTGCATTCATACACTCACTCGCACACATGTGTGTACGTGCACATACCTGTGCACGAAAACGCACACTTTGTAAATCTCTGCAGGTTTCATCCCTGTCCTTCCGCCCTACCCTCTTTAACTCTTTTGTCAACTGAGTATGGGAAGTCAGGTGAGCACCATTCGAACAGAAACCGGGAGGAACGGATGGCATCTTCACTAAATTATTGAACAAAATGTACTTAATTTAGGGAATTACATTAAGTGAGGTTAAATAGCACCCAGCAGGTGTTCAAATATAATAAGAATCACTTCACAACAATTCAAGACTCTAAAAACACTAATATCAGCGAACAAACCTACTTTTCCAGGAAGTTGACATTTTTATTTCTCGAGGTCTCTACCTCCTATGCTCATTGGCAGTACGTTAGCAATCTGCATGGACCTACTTCCTCTGTGGATGTGCTCTGTGATACCGCAGTGATCACGTGAACGTGTGTGTGTGTGTGTGTGTGTGTGAGTGAGAGACAGACAGACAGACCAGGTTTATTGAAGCGTTAGATTGACGGAAGACAAGACGGAGTTAGGTAGGTTTTTAAAGGAACAGCATATTTTTTTTCTGCCTGGAAGTTCGATGTTTCTATATATACCCATAACTTCTGGTCAGAGTGGAATGTAATAGCATGAATCACAAAGTTGTTAGTCTACATGCATTGCATGGAGCTGTAATAGCAGCTCAAGCATATACATTTCTGTACTGTGATACAGTGCCTTTGGAAAGTAGTCAGACCCATTACATTTTTCCACATTTTGTTAGGTTAGAGCCTTGTTCTAAAATTGATTAAATCATGTTTTTCCCTCATCAATCTACTCCATAATGACAAAGCAAAAACAGGTTTTAATAAATCTGAAATATCCCATAGTATTCAGACCCTTTACTCAGTACTTTGTTGAAGCACTTTTGGCACCAAATACAGCATTGAGTCTTCTTGGGTATGACACGACAAGCTTGGCACACCTGTATCTGGGGAGTTTCTCCCATTCTTCTCTGCAGATCCTCTCAAGTTTTGTCAGGTTGGATGGGGAGCGTTGCTGTACAGCTATTTTCAGGTCTCTCCAGAGATTTTCGATCGGGTTCAAGTCTGGGCTCTGGCTGGGCCACTCAAGGACATTCAGAGACTTGTCCCGAAGCCACCACTGCATTATCTTCGCTGTGTGCTTAGGGTCATTGTCCTCTTGCAAGGTGAACCTTTGCCCCCAGTCTGAGGTCCTGAGCGCTCAGGAGCGGGTTTTCATCAAGGATTTCTCTGTACTTTGGTCAATCCTGACTAGTCTCCCAGTCCCTGCCACTGAAAAACACCCCCACAACATGATGCTACCACCCCCATGCTTCACCATAGGGATGGTGCCAGGTTTCATCAGGCCAAAGAGTTCATCTTGGTTTCATCAGACTAGAGAACCTTGTTTCTCATGGTCTGATAGTCTTTAGGTGCAAACTCCAAGCGGGCTGTCATGTGCCTTTTACTGAGGAGGGGCTTCCGTCTGGACAATCTACCATAACGGCGTGATTGGTGGAGGGCTGCAGAGATGATTGTCCTTCTGAAAGGTTCTCCCATCTCCACAGAGGAACTCTGGAGCTCTGTCAGAGTGACCGTCAGATTTTTGGTCACCTCCTTGAACAAGGCCCTTCTCGCCCGATTACTCAGTTTGGCCAGGCGGCCAGCTCTAGGAAGAGTCTTGGTGGTTCCAACCTTCCTCAACCTTCCTCAATTTAAGAGCGATGGAAGCCACTGTTCCTGGGAAGCTCTACTGACAATTCCTTCAACCTCATGGCTTGTTTTTGCTCTGGCATGCGCTGTCAACTGTGGGACCTTGTATAGACAGGGGTGTGCCTTTCCAAATCATGTCCAATCAATTGAATTTACTTGGACTCCAATCAAGTGTTAGAAACATCTCAAGAAACATCTCAAGGATGATCAATGGAAACATAATGCACCTGAGCTCAATTTCCAGTCTCTTAGCCAAAGGTCTGAATACTTATGTAAATAAGGTATTTGTTTTTTATAAATTTGCACAAATTCCTTAAACCTGTTTTCACTTTGTCATTATGGGTGTGTGTGTAGATTTCTGAGTATTTTTTCATCCATTTTAGAATAAGGCTGTAATGTAACAAAACATTGGAAAAGTCAAGTGGTTTGAATACTTTCCAAAGGCACGGTACATATCACTGCACTGGAATATCACGAGTCTCACAGTAAAGTAATGGTTATGCTGTATGTAGCATATAGGTAACACGCTTTCATGGAAGGCGGCTCTGGATATTGCCTCTTGGAAGACCAAGAGTATGAATGTCCATGCATTGGCAAATAACCTGTCAAGGCATTTAAAGGGGCGGCAGGTAGCCTAGTGGTTAGAGCGTTGGACTAGTAAGCGGAAGGTTGTAAGATCGATTCCCCAAGCTGACAAGGTAAAAATCTGTCGTTCTGCCCCTGAACAAGGCAGTTAACCCACTGTTCCTAGGCCGTCATTGAAAATAAGAATTTGTTCTCAACTGACTTGCCTGGTTAAATAAAGGTAAAAAAAAAAAAGGCAAGGCAGTCAGTCTTTGGTGGAAATCTCACCCCCGGGTCCCTCTTACACAAGACATTATACATACCCTGCTGGTCATGACTTACTTTAAGAGAAGATAAACATAATCATTTACCTGTCCTGTAGGTACCAAAACAGGTGTTTCACTGACCCGCCTATTTTTGTAATGTTGTGGATGGGGAAGGAATAGGGGGCTTGACCGCTTCCTCGATGACATAGCTTTTCCAAGGAGAGTTGTGTGTGTGTGTGTATGCATGTGTGTATGCGTCAGGATCTATCAGGCCCCGGTTGACTCTAATAAAAGTAACTCTGACAGTACAGATTATAGTACACCCCCACCTTCTCCCACCCCCTCTAGTGCAGCACCCTCAGATGGCACCCCCTCCGGATTCTGTTCGCTGAGCTATGTTATAATTATCTTGCCTGCCAAGTGATATTATATATCATCACGGGGGCCGGCAACTGTCCTGAGTAAGTATAAAAATGTCCCAGCGTTTCATTGTTCACAGCTTAATCAGGTCAAATCCGTGGCATGTTCAATTACAGTGATTTTGCAAAGGTACTGGTTAGTGTCCGTTGGCGACAACAAATCTTGTCACACACGTCAGACTTCTGTATCCCTTTCGTCGTTGCCGGGAGGAAGCGGCAATTAGGTTCAGATCTGGAGTGCACTGTCAGCGGACCCTTGGGTAACATCAGTAAATGCGTTGTGTTATTTAACACCGGCCAATGTTGTGCCAGATTACGGTCCTCAGTCTCTCTGACTCACCCTGTAACAGAGAGCACTTCTAAAAGCCTGGTACCACGTACATGACCTGGCAGCCAATGGAAGGCAAGGCAGTCAATCCTTTGGTGGAAATCTCACCCCCAGGTCCCTCTTACACAAGACATTATACATACCCTGCTGGTCATGACTTACTTTAAGAGAAGATAAACATAATCATTTACCTGTCCTGTAGGCACCAAAACACGTACATGACCTGGCAGCCAATGGAACGAAGCCACGCAGCAATGTGGCGTCAATATATACTATATAGTTTCAATGTTTCTTCTTTTTATCATTTATTACCAAATCATTTTTCAGGTTTATTTTTCAATAGATTAGCAATTATAAAATGATGAACTGATAGATACTAATTTTTATTATTAATTGTCTTGGTTGTAGACATGCATGTTAAATAACTCTAATTTGGCTCCCTGACAAATGTGTGTGTACTCAGCCGTGTGAAGTGAGTCGTAGGTAATTACTTCAACTTTAGAGACATACACACAGTCCCCATGGAGAGATCTATCCCCTGAGACCTCTCTGTATCTATTTGTCCCTAGTTCAGGATATAGCTTCAACTGCTTTATCAAGGCTACATCTGTCATGCCAGTGTTCTCAGAGCCTGGAATAGACCCCAACTTCACCACAATATCTACAACCTCCCACGCATGGTTAAGACTTTTGAAGAAATGTTGAACAAAGATTAAACAGAGGTTGGCACTTGAACAGAGGTTACAATGGTTACCAACATACACTACCGTTCAAAAGTTTGGGGTCACACCAGTCTTAACGTCAACAGTGAAGAGGCGACTCCGGGATGCTGACCGTCTAGGCACAGTTGCAAATAAAAAGCCTTATCTCAGACTGGCCAATAAAAATACAAGATTAAGACGGGCAAAAGAACACAGACACACAGACAGACACTGGACAGAGGAACGCTGCCTAGAATGTCAGCATCCCGGAGTCGCCTCTCCACTGTTGAGGTTGAGGCTGATGTTTTGCGGGTACTATTTAATGAAGCTGACAGTTGATGACTTCTGAGGCATCTGTTTCTCAAACTAGACAGTCTAATGTACTTGTCCTCTTGCTCAGTTGTGGCCTCCCACTCCTCTTTCTATTCTGGTTAGAGCCAGTTTGCGCTGTTCTGTGAAGGGAGTAGTACACAGCATTGTACGAGATCTTCAGTTTCTTGGCAAATTCTCGCATGGAATAGCCTTCATTTCGCAGAACAAGAATAGACTGACGAGTTTCAGAAGAAAGGTATTTGTTTCTGGCCATTTTGAGCATGTAATCGAACCCACAAATGCTGATGCTCCAGATACTCAACTAGTCTAAAGTAGGCCAGTTTTATTGCTTCTTCATCAGAACAACAGCTTTCAGCTTTGTTAACATAATTGCAAAAGGGTTTTCGAATGATCAATTAGCCTTTTAAAATTATAAACTTTGATTAGTTAACGCAACGTGCCATTGGAACACAGGAGTGATGGTTGCTGATAGTGGGCCTCTGTACACCTATGTAGATATTCCATAAAAAATCAGCAATTTCCAGCAACAATAGTCATTTACAACATTAACAATGTCTACACTGTATTTCTGATCATTTTTATGTTATTTTAATGGACAAAAAAAAAGCTTTTTTCTAAGTGACCCCAAACTTTTGAACGGTAGTATATGATTTACCATGGTTTTATGTTGTTTTTTTTTATTACCGTTTTATGCAGTAATGCAACAGTTATATCCCACCTCAGTCATCAACCATAAAATGATTTGTTGCTTCCATTATTCCATTATTGAAAAGAAAATGTACCTAAAAAGGGGCAGAAATGGTATTATAGCGAATGGTGATGCAGGGAAGCAAATCTGGGTCTCTGGCATGAAAGGCAAAAATCCTATGCATCATGTCAATAGGATTATCCCACTTAGTGGGAATTGTAACACGGTTCATATGGAGAGGGTCACTACACTACCCCGTCCAAACAGGAAGCCACGTCCCTGTGCTTTGACTATCCTCAGCCCCCTCACACATCTGGGCCGTGCATTCAGATGACACCGTAGCCACCATCCCACTTCTGACACCAATTTGTTTGTCCCCGGACAGCGGCGTGGCAGGGAAGCAATCCCATGACTCCGGCGTGAAAGGCAAACACCCTACACATCGCGCCCATATTGTTAATCCACTTCGTGGGAATTGTACCTTGGCTCTTATACCGAGGACCGTTACAATATGATCAGGCACGTGAATATATTGGAATGGATTCATCGGGGTAGGCAAAGCTGTAGAAAGTGGGTCAGAGGTAAGCTGAAGTGATTCTCCTCTTTACCTCTCTTCTGTCTACTTCTCTTTATCCTTCGCTCTCTTCTTTCTTTTGGAGGTGGGATTGTGTCTGGTGATTGATTGTTTTCCGGGCACAACTGTGCGAGCTCAGACAAGACGCTTATGGCTCCTCTCTGTGAGCTCTTTCCCTTGGTTTATAGCTTTATCCTTCATCTATCTGTGTGTGGCGTGCATGTGTAGCGTGTGTGTCTGTGCTTGCTTGCCTGCATATATGTGTGTGCACATCTTACCTTCTCTATCCAGTTGGCAATTGCATTCCTTTAGGAGCCTTTAGCACTATCATCTGGGAAATTAACTCATCTATGATAACAATCCATATAACGTTGTCTTTATGGCACCGTTGCCAATCAGAATGGCACACGGTGGATTTAAGTCATTATTTAAAGTAGAGGTAGGTGTTTAAATGAAAAGTCACCCCGTCAGGTGTCAGCATACATAAAGCCAAACACTGATTGAAATGGTATATTACAACATGCAGGGGACGTGGCCCACTGTACTCTGACACGTTCAACCTCTGCAACCTACTTGACAAGGTATTGAAAATCATTCTCAAGTTTTTGCGTTTCACTCATGGATGAGGTCTATTGTACTATTGCTAAATAAGTTGTGTATGTTTTCCATTCAAGTTCATCAGAATATACGGCCCGGCGTGCGTTGAGAATTCAGGCCTCGCCATTTCTCAGTTAATAATTAACGCAAATTCCTTCCATCCCTCAGTTACTGTTTTACTCGTCCATCCCATTCCCCAATTTTTTTTACAATCACAAAAAATGTATTCAGGTCTGTTTTCCAGTGAGGATGAATAACGATTGTGACGATTGCTCGACACTAATAGTAATACAGGCTTTAAGCGTTGTTTCGTTAGGCTTGACTAGTTTTTGTAATTATGTTTTTCCACTAACCTCGCCATTACCATTTATTGCTCGAAATGGGGAATTCTAATTATCGAAGTATAAAATGCATTCTCTGGCAATATGTATAACATATATTTAAGACTAGGATCCATTGTTCTATTTTTGTATACAGTTTGTGTATTGACATGGATGATCTCATTATCCTTCCGAACCATTTTCAAACATCCTATATGCATTCAGCAACAGTATGTGCCAAACATGCAGGCCATTGACACGTTCCTATCCTTGAATAAACTCCAGACCACATAATCAAACACAATTGTTAAAGAACATTTAGGCCGGGATTCAATACAATCGTGGTTATAGGCATTGCAGTTTTTGAAGGAAATCTTTCCGCGTTCACAAAGTTCCTGAGAATGTCCTTTAAAAGCTGCAATGCCTATAACTCGCAATCGGATTGAATGGCGGTTCAAAATGAAAATATCTCCCAGTGTTTAATATTGTTTATGTTATGTAGAAGCACATGCAGAGGAGAGGGCTGCCTGTGTGTCTGCACACTCTACACTCAGGGTCTAAGTAGTGACAGAAAGGCCATAGTGTGCTTATATGATGTGAACTCTGTGTCCTGTGTGACTTGGCCTTTGAAGGAGCGAGAGGAGAGGAGAGCAGAGGATAGGATAGGATGGAGAAGTACTGCAAGTTCTCATCACCTCATCAAGTCCTCTCTGAGGTCTCTTGGAAAATACATGTTATCTCAATGAGAAAAACTTGTATAAATAAAGATAAAACACTTTTTTTAAACTCTGACTACTTCTGAATAGTGGATGGGTGGAAAGAGAGCTTAGGACTCCATCTGCATCGATTTTTCAAAAGAGGTAAACATTGTCTGTGTGTGAATGCGTACTGTAAAATCATCTTATAGGGCTATTGTCCACCTACACGTGTATAGTCTTTGTCCAGTTTGTAGCCGGAAGGACAGAATGTTCAACAAGTTATGTTACTCTGACAATCCTTGTCATCAGGTTATTTTTTACTACTGGGTACAGAATGTACATAAAGGAGAAAAAATAAGATTAAAAAGTTGATTGTCAAGATAGGTCAATAACCCACAGCCACTGAGTGTCCAAAACATTAAGAACACCTGCTCTTTCCATGACAGACTGACCAGGTGAATCCAGATGAAGGCTTTTATCCCTTATTGATGTCACCAGTTGAATCCACTTCAATCAGTGTAGATGACGGTTGAGGAGACAGGTTAAAAAACTTTTTTTAAGCCTCGAGACAATTGTGTATGTGTGCGATTTAGAGGGTGAATGGGCAAGACGAAATATTTAAGTGCCTTTGATTGGGGTATGGTAGTAGGTGCCAGGTGCACCGGTTTGTGTCAAGAACTGCAATGCTGCTGGGTTCTTCGCGCTCATGCTCAACAGTTTCCTATGTGTAGCAAGAATGGTCCACCACCAAAAAAGATATCCAGCCGGTATGAATACATTTCAGATGTAGGCCTTTGAAACTTTTTACTCTTTCTTGTATTGAATATATAACCATGTCCTCGAATTTTGTCCCTCAAAAACTAAAATATCTTGTCTGTACGTGGTTGATACAGATTGTACTAAATCATTTTTTGACACAGATCTCCATAGCTTTTTATCATATCAATTATCAGCAGTCATTTTAAATTAGTATAATTATGACTTCTTCACTCAGCGGGTCCTTTCTTAGGATGTACTTATTTTTAAAACCCTAGCCGAACACATTCTCCCTTTGCGAAAAAACATTTTCCTAGTTCTGTTACCAAACCACCCAAAATGTTCTTAGTGCTTCACAGTAACTTGTATTTAGTCATTATTTCAAATGGGGGTATCTTCAAAACAGCAATGTAAGAAAAATGTCACAGTCACATGATACGTTTATCTCGCAGACACTAATTATGGCAATTTAACGAGTCACAATCAGGAGATTTGTTTAATCTTGCCCGCATCTCGTAACACAATCTCACTGGAGCCTGTTTTGGGTTGCGGGGTGTTGGGGTTTAATGAAACGCAGCGTGAAGTCACCGAAAAGCAGAACAGACTGATTAGAGGGCTTACACAAACACACTAAATGGCTATAAACTGTGATTAACACGTAATTGTCCTACTGTAGATGGAGACAGAGTTTTCACTGTGATATAGAGGGAGACAAGGGTTCAATTAGGATTTTGGGGGAGATGTCGGAGAACGCTCGACAATAGGAAGACTGTTGTATTCAAAATTTGCCAGGCTTGCAACGGCAATTTTGACATGAAAACACTGGTGGCGCAAACTCAATCAAAAAATGCTAATATGCATCGAAACCACTTCACACACAAATGTTATAACATTAGTTTATGATCAGTTTACTTGCCTTAGTCAAATTCAGCATGGGTCTAAAATATTGCTACATTGTTAGAGTATTGGGACACAGCCAAAGCACGTTCTGAGTGCGTCTGCCTACCTGTTACCAAGATGCTCTGGTTAAGATTTACAGTTTATCAAATTACTCCCTCGGTTCATCTAGTTCAGAGTTACAGTTACATGGGTATAACAGTCTAACATCAAACATTAACAACAAGCCAGTTCGTATACTGTACTCTAGCTACCTCAAAACATATGTTAGTCACTACTTCCATCCACTACCAACCACAGTTGAATCTTTATTTCCAGCTTGCTTTATTTTAACAGATGCCTTATTTCAATGTTCAGTGGCTGATGAGCGCCGATGATTTGCTAGGAGATAGACAACATGATTCATGATAACTTTTCAGCTATCTAGAAGACATGATAAGCAATGAAGTTGACACATATCAGTGCAATCAAAGTTACCAAAGAAAAGATGTCATCTTATCTGTGGCCAATGACCATGAACCTTGTTGGATGGGCACTTTCAATGTAACTCTATGGCAGCACCCAAGGGGGCAGAAGCTGCCTGGCCCTCAGTGGGCTCTCTCATTAGGTGCTGCCGTGTTGTGAGTGACATCACCTTGAGTCAGTCATGCGCAACCAGAGAAGATCAACGACGCCTACAATCTGTGCTTTCTCTGGCTGCCCATCCGCCACTGAACGAGGCCAAAACAGCTGCATTCTGGAGCTGCCTTACTCAAAGAAAATTTGCCAAAACAGTAATACGGGACGAGAAGTCAAGTATGCTGCTTTATTAACTCAAGCAATGATTTTGTTTACACTGTTTGCTAACTGATATGATATAATATTATGACAACGAATGAACGTCAGAATTACATGCATAACATTACATGCCATCTGCTGGACAGTAGTGGGGCTGGGTCCCACTTACCCTGAATGACTCCTCGCCGCTGCAGGTTTGTGTAGTTTACAGAACTTTATTTATTGGTATTTATTTTGAAATTTCATGGTTAAGTGGTAATTACATGACAATCATCTAATTACCAGTTGATTTTGCGGGGATTCATTCAAATGAGCACCACTACCATTTGGTACCATGGTAACCAATTGTGGTAATTATTTGAAGCAAGTAAAATAAAGCACAATAACTTACTTATTATGACTAGATAATGTCATTGTACATACCTGGGAAATACAAGCTGAGACGTTATAATTAAAAAGTAAACAAACAAAGAAAAAGTTAGATTTTATTCACAGTTACGTTTCAACTATATTTTTATGAATACCTTTGTTTGAAAATCAGAATAAATAAATCTGACACCAAGGTCCTGACTCCAACCAGTAATGAGTGGCATTAAGATCTGTGAGACCCCGCCTTCCTTCTCATCTTAATCATCCGAGGCCACTCCAGCCTGGCAGTCCCCTCTCCTCCTGTGGTCAATTAGACCGGCCATCACTGACAGCATCTATAGGAGGTCACATGACCCCCTTGGTCTGAGCCATCAACCTTGCCATCTGATTGGCCGCCCTCCTCCCCCTGGCCGTCAAAGCGAGGGGCGGGGTCACACAGCAAGTAGGGGGAAGTGGGCATGTGGCATCCCGACCTCTTCCCGGAGGTCTCGCTAACGATGACAGGGGCCTTCCTACGAGGCTCATTAAGGATATAATTTAGTTTGAGTTGCTTAAAAGCACATAAAGAGTCGCCATGATGGGTGTGTGATGAGCCAAAGCTGCAGCCTGCAGCCGGAACCACTTCCGCAGATGGATTATGGACAATTTACAGCATGTGAACTCGAGCATCTCCTTGGCTTCGCAACTCAATCCTTCCTCCACACCAACTACACATTTGTTTTGGGGAAAAATGTCATAGTGCTTATAGAACTATACTATATATGGGTCTTTCTATAAACTAGTGTACCAGTGAGGATTTCCTATTGTTAACTTGTTACAATTGTTGGTAAGTCATTGATAATAATCTGCCATGTCATTTAGGGTCAGATCAAAATGTACACAATAGGAAAATGGGGGAGGATCATGCTTTTTCAATTTCAGTCAGGGCGGGTTTAGTATTTTTCGAATTTTGTCCAGGGGAGGGTCATGTAATTTGTAATCTATTAAATGTCATATTCAAATCAAATCAAATTGTATTTGTCACATGCGCCGAATACAACAGGTGTAGACCTTACAGTGAAACACATATTTACAAGCCCTTAATTAACAAACAATTCAGTTTGAAGAAAATACCTTTAAAAAGTAAGAGATAAATATAACAAATAATTAAAGAGCAGCAGTAAAATAACAATAGCGGCTCTATATACAAGGGGTACTGGTACAGAGTCAATGTGCGGGGGCATCGGTGTCGAGGTAATTGAGGTAATATGTACATTTAGGTAGAGTTATTAATGTGACTATGCATAGATAATAACAGAGAGTAGCAGCAGCATAGGGGAAGGGGCAATGCAAATAGTCTGGGTAGCCAATTGATTAGATGTTCAGGAGTCTTATGGCTTGGGGATAGAAGCTGTTTAGAAGCGTCTTGGACCTAGACTTGGAGCTCCGGCACCGCTTGCCATGCGGCAGCAGAGAGAACAGTCTATGACTATGGTGGCAGGAGTCTTTGACAATGTTTAGGGCCTTCCTCTGACACTGCCTGGTATAGAGGGCCTGGATGGCAGGAAGCTTGGCCCCAGTGATGTACTGGGCCGTACGCACTACACTCTGTAGTGCCTTGCAGTTGGAAGCTGAGCAGTTGCCATACCAGGCAGTGATGCAACCCGTCAGGATGCTCTCGATGGTGCAGCTGTAGATCCTTTTGAGGATCTGAGGACACATGCCACATCTTTTCAGTCTCCTGAGGGGGTATAGGTTTTGTCGTTCCCTCTTCATGACTGTCTTGGTGCGCTTGGACCATGTTAGTTTGTTGATGATGTGGACGCCAAGGAACTTGAAGCTCTCAACGGGCTCCACTACAGCCCCGTCGATGAGAACGGGGGCATGCTTGTTCATCCTTTTCCTATAGTCCACAATCATCTCCTTTGTGTTGATCACATTGAGGGAGAGGTTGTTGTCTTTGCACCACATGGTCAGGTCTCTGACCTCCTCCCTATAGGCTGTCTCATTGTTGTCGGTGATCAGGCCTACCACTGTTCTGTCATCGTCAAACTTAATGACGTTGTTGGAGTCGTGCCTGGCTTTGCAGTCATGAGTGAACAAGGAGTACAGGAGGGGACTGAGCACGCACCCCTGAGGGAACCCCGTGTTGAGGATCAGCGTGGCGGATGTGTTGTTACCTACCCTTACCACCTTGGGGCGGCCCGTCAGGAAGTCCAGGATCAAGTTGCAGAGGGAGGTGTTTAGTCCCAGGGTATCTTAGCTTAGTGATGAGCTTTGAGGGCACTATGGTGTTGAACGCTGAGCTGTAGTCAATGAATAGCATTCTCACATAATTGTTCATTTGCATCATCTGTGGATCTGTTGGGGCTGTATGTCAATTGGAGTGGGTCTAGGTTTTCTGGGATAAGGGTGTTGATGTGAGCCTTGACCAGCCTTTCAAAGCATTTCATGGCTACAGACGTGAGTGGTACGGGTCGGTAGTCATTTAGGCAGGTTGCCTTAGTGTTCTTGGCACAGGGACAATTGTGGTCTGCTTGAAACATGTTGGTATTACAGACTCAGACAGGGAAAGGTTGAAAACTTCAGTAAAGACACTTGCCAGTTTTTCAGCGCATGCTCGGAGTACACATCCGGGTAATCCATCTGGCCCTGCGGCCTTGTGAATATTGACCTGTTTAAAGGTCTTAGTCACATCGGCTATGGAGAGCGTGATCAGACGGTCTTCCAGAACAGCTGATGCTCTCATGCCTTTCTTATACGCTTCCGGGTTAGAGTCCCACTCCTTGAAAGTGACAGCTCTACCCTTTAGATCAGTGCGAATGTTGACTGGAATCCATGGCTTCTGGTTGGGGTATGAACATATAGTCACTGTGGGGACGAAGTCATTGATGCACTTATTGATGAAGCCAGCGACTGATGTGGTGTACTCCTCAATTCCATTGGAAGAATCCCGGAACATATTCCAGTCTGTGCTAGCAAAACAGTCCTGTAGTTTAGCATCTGCTTTGACTGACCACATTTTTATTTGCTCAGCGTTTGAGAATATGTTGCTTATTATAGTATCTCATCTGTGCCCGATGATGCCCCTCATCCCTGAGTCTCTGCAGGGTGGACAATATCAATTCAGCCTAGTGTGGTCTCAATAAAATCATCCATAGCCTATACTATTGGCTATAGGCCTAGGCGATATGAAGAGCATGCTCAGAGAGGACTTGGCAAAGTTATATTTCTAAGAAAATGTATTTATTTCCTGAGTTTTTTTGCTGCTGGGATGGTGTATATAAAACTAGCCTACACTGATTTGCACACTGCAATGAATAGGCGTTCCCAATCATGAGACCCGGCCTGCCCTGCTCTTGCTGATATAAACCCTTTTGTACTGCGTACCCAATGACTGTGCTGTGTATGGTGTAACTTCAAGAGGCGAGTCAGTTGTCCAGAAAATGCTGTATCTGTGTGTGCGGAATACGCCTACTGATGTCCTGTTCAGCTTGACAGGGAGAGCATGAAGATGTGAAGGAGGATCAGAAGTAAGCTTGCTACAGCTTTGATTTGTTTTAATAAAAAACAATATGTTTCGTTGCCCATAATGACGCTATTTGTCAGAGTTATTGACTTCACAATAAGCCATATTTGAGTAATTTACATAGTGGCAAGAAAAATATGTGAACCCTTTGGAAATACCTGGATTTCTGCATAAATTGGTCACACAATTTGATCTGATCTTCAATTAGGTCACAACAGTAGACAAATAGGGTCTGCTTAAACTAATAACACACAATTATACATTTTCATGTCTTTATTGAACACAGCGTGTAAACATTCACAGTGCAGGGTGGGAAAAGTATGTGAACCCTTGGATTTAATAACTGGTTGATCCTTCTTTGGCAGCAATAACCTCAACCAAACGTTTTCTGTAGTTGCGGATCAGACCTGTACAAAGGTTAGGAGGAATTTTGGACCATTCCTCTTTACAAAACTGTTTCAGGTACAGTAATAGAAGAATGTAACTAGCTACATAAGCATGATTGAATATAACACCATAAAGGTTATGAAATTAGTAATGTTACCTCGCATGTCCGCGGTTATAAGGAATATACACAAATATATTATGCTCCATACACACAGTGAGCTACAGTAGGAACGGTATAACACGACATACAGAAACTATTATAACGTAATTAGGCACTTACTTTGATAGAAACACAGTCTGGATTTGAACATGGGTGACTGTAGTGACGCCTCTAGCACTGAGATGCTGTTCCTTACAGCTGCGCAACTTGGGAGTCATAAGGCCAGGGTAGCTTCAAACTACAACACATGCTAATACTTCTCTGATGCAATTAACATTGTTTTCCAGAGCTAATAGAATAATATAGCTAGCTACCTAAGCATTGAGTATAACACTATAACGGTTATGAAATTAGTAACGTCACCTCGCGTGTCCTCGGTTATAAGGAATGTACACAAAAATATTATGCTACAGTAGAAACGACATGACAGATATGCACACCTTGGTAGACAAAGAAATTCCTGACCTGCCACTCCAAAAGCTCTTGTTCGGCCTCAGATCAAGCTAGACACCCCATTCCACCTTCCACTGCCTGTTGACATCTAGTGGAAGGCGTATGAAGTGCATACATATCGATAAATATAAGGCAATTGAATAGGCAGGCCCTGAAACAGAGCCTCGTTTTCAGATTTTTCACTTCCTGCATGTAAGTTTGCTGCAAAATGAGTTCTGTTTTTCTCACAGACATAATTCAAACAGTTTTAGAAACTTCTGAGTGTTTTCTATCCAATTGTAATAATAATATGCATATTTTATGATCTAGAAAAGAGTACGAGGCCGTTTCATTTGGGCACGATTTTTTCCAAAGTGAAAACAGCGCCCCCCTATTGACAAGAAGTTTTAATGGCGTCAGACCGAGGCTCTGCATCTGTCCTCGTGCTCCTAGACCTTAGTGCTGCTTTTGATACCATCAATCACCACATTCTTTTGGAGAGATTGGAAACTCAAATTGGTCTACACGGACAAGTTCTGACCTGGTTTAGATCTTATCTGTTGGAAAGATATCAATTTGTCTCTGTGAATGGTTTGTCCTCTGACAAATCAACTGTACATTTCGGTGTTCCTCAAGGTTCCGTTATAGGACCGCTATTGTTTTCACTATATATTTAAACTCTTGGGGATGTCATTCGAAAACATAATGTTAACTTTCACTGCTATGCGGATGACACACAGCTGTACATTTCAATGAAACATGGTGAAGCACCAAAATTGCCCTCGCTAGAAGCCTGTGTTTCAGACATAAGGAAGTGGATGGCTGCAAACTTTCTACTTTTAAACTCGGACAAAACAGAGATGCTTGTTCTAGGTCCCAAGAAACAAAGAGATCTTCTGTTGAATCTGACAAGTAATCTTGATGGTTGTACAGTCGTCTCAACTAAAACTGTGACGGACCTCGGAGTTACTCTGGACCCTGATCTCTCTTTTCACGAACATATCAAGACTGTTTCAAGGACAGCTTTTTCCATCTACGTAACATTGCAAAAATCAGAAACTTTCTGTCCAAAAATGATACAGATAATTTAATCCATGGTTTTGTTACTTCTAGGTTAGACTACTGCAATGCTCTACTTTCCGGCTACCCGGGTAACGCACTAAATATATTTCAGTTAGTGCTAAATACGGCTACTGGAATCCTGACAAGAAACAAAAAAATGTATCATATTACTCCAGTGCTAGCCTCCCTACACTGGCTTCCTGTTAAGGCAAGGGCTTATTTCAAGGTTTTACTGCTAACCTAAAAAGCATTACATGGGCTTGCTCCTACCTATCTTTCCGATTTGGTCCTGCCGTACATACCTACACGTACGCTACGGTCACAAGACGCAGGCCACCTACAGTGGGGCAAAAAAGTATTTAGTCAGCCACCAATTGTGCAAGTTCTCCCACTTAAAAAGATGAGAGAGGCCTGTAATTTTCATCATAGGTACACTTCAACTATGACAGTCAAGATGAAAATTTTTCTTCCAGAAAATCACATTTTAGGATTTTTAATGAATTTATTTGCAAATTATGGTTGAAAATAAGTATTTGGTCAATAACAAAAATTTATCTCAATACTTTGTTATATACCCTTTGTTGGCAATGACAGAGGTCAAATGTTTTCTGTAGGTGCCGACCGCGCTGCTCGAGTCCAAGGGCAGAGAGGTCCTGTCCTCCAGGTTTGCCTTCACGCCCACCGCCACTCTAGTGTCCTACCTGGCAAAGAAAAACAAGAACGTGCTACTTTTGAGCACGCTGCACACAGAGGGCGACATTAGCGATCGCCGCGACAGGAAGCCGGCCGTCATCCTAGACTACAACTGCAACAAGGGCGGCGTGGACAACCTAGACAAGGTGGTTGGCACCTACAGCTGCAGACGGATGACTGCCCACTGGCCCCTGGTCGTCTTCCACAACATCCTCGACGTGTCCTCCTTCAACGCCTTTGTCATATGGCGAGAGATCAAGCCTGACTGGATGCCTCGCAAGCGGAACAAGCACAGGGTGTTCCTCGAGCAGCTGGGAAAGGCACTTGTGAAGCCGCTGATCCAAAGAAGGCAGCATCTCCCCCGCACCGAAGCGGCGTTAGCACTTGTCAAAGTCCTACAGAGTGCTACGGCGGCTCGTGATCAACAGCGCGAGGAGCCCGCCGCTGGCACGGACGCTGCCCCGCTCGCTGCCACGGCCACCGGGGCAAGTAAGAGGAAGAGGTGTCAGCTCTAACCACCCAAGAAGGACTCAAAGACACACACGGTGTGCTGCAGGTGTAAGAAATACATCTGCAAAGGCTGTTCACACGCATACTGTCACACTTGCGCACATTGGGCCTTTAGCCAGGATGGGACAGGGTGACCCGGAGGACGCGGGGACTAGACACAATACGAGGACGACGGGAGGATTAAGTCTGTACTGAAGACTCATCTCTTCAGTAGGTCATATGATTGAGTGTAGTCTGGCCCAGGAGTGTGAAGGTGAACGGAAAGGCTCTGGAGCAACGAACCGCCCTTGCTGTCTCTGCCTGGCCGGTTCCCCTCTCTCCACTGGGATTCTCTGCCTCTAACCCTATTACAGGGGCTGAGTCACTGGCTTACTGGTGTTCTTCCATGCCGTCCCTAGGAAGAGTGAGTCACTTGAGTGGGTTGAGTCGCTGACGTGGTCTTCCTGTCTGGGTTGGCGCCCCCCCCCCCCTTGGGTTGTGACGTGGCGGAGATCTTTGTGGGCTATACTCGGCCTTGTCTCAGGATGGTAAGTTGGTGGTTGAAGATAATCCCTCAAGTGGTGTGGGGGCTGTGCTTTTGCAAAGTGGGTGGGGTTATATCCTGCCTGTTTGGCCCTGTCCGGGGGTATCATCGGATGGGACCACAGTGTCTCCTGACCGCTCCTGTCTCAGCCTCCAGTATTTATGCTGCAGTAGTTTATGTGTTGGGTGGCTAGGGTCAGTCTGTTATATCTGGAGTATTTATTCTGTCTTTTCCGGTGTCCTGTGTGAATTTAAGTATGCTCTCTCTTTCTCCTTTCTTTCTTTCTTTCTTTCTTTCTTTCTTTCTTTCTTTCTCTCTCTCGGAGGACCTGAGCCCTAGGACCATGCCTCAGGACTAACTGGCATGATGATTCCTTGCTGTCCCCAGTCCACCTGGCCGTGCTGCTGCTCCAGGTTCAACTGTTCGGCCTGCGGCTATGGAACCCTGACCTGTTCACCGGACGTGCTACCTGTCCCAGGCCTGCTGTTTTCAACTCTCTAGAGACAGCAGGGGCGGTAGAGATACTCTCTATGAAAAGCCAACTGACATTTACTCCTGAGGTGCTGACTTGTTGCACCCTCGACAACTACTGTGATTATTATTATTTGACCATGCTGGTCATTTATGAACATTTGAACATCTTAGCCATGTTCTGTTATAATCTCCACCCGGCACAGCCAGAAGAGGACTGGCCACCCCTCATAGCCTGGTTCCTCTCTAGGTTTCTTCCTAGGTTTTGGCCTTTCTTGGGAGGTTTTCCTAGTCACCGTGCTTCTACACCTGCATTGCTTGTTGTTTGTTTTTTTTGGCTGGGTTTCTGTACAGCACTTTGATATATCAGCTGATGTAAGATATATAAATAAATTTGTCATAATCTTTTGTCTCTACATTAACTAACATATTCCTCTCAACCTTAAATGTTTTGCATAATTCAATATGATATTATAATTACTTACATTTGCTTCAAACTTAGTATATTTGTCAGCCATCTTTGCTGAAGAAAGTCTCCCAGCGTTGAGCCGCAGAGATTAAAATTTGTCATGGGAACTACTCGCTGATGATTTGCATCACCTCCAACGCCACGTTCATGCTGCCCACTCTGCTTCTCACTGCTTTCCTTTCATTGAAAATGAATGGGAAGAGGTGTTTCACTGCACGGTATTGCCCCTTGTGTACATGGGCCATAATCCTGCCTAATGGGCAGGCCCAGCCATGGATATCTGTTTTTTTGCATGCACTGCGGCTCAATCTACCGCATCCGCTGATGTCTGCAGTGTGCTGAAAAGCTGCAGAGCTACAGTGGTGTTTGTCAGACCATAAGGCCTTCCAAAATTCGGGATTCTTACGAAAACGTATGTAGCGTCCAAACGGATTGGCCTACAAACTTTTTAGACCCCTCTATGGAAAGATGAGACTCTCACGAACGTGACTCGTCTGATTGTTGCCCAGTACCACAAAAAATGTATTATGGAAGTATACTACCGTTCAAAAGTCTTGGGTCACTTAGAAATGTCCTTGTTTTTGAAAGAAAAGCATATTTTTGGGCCATTAACGTTATAGCGAGACAGCGCCCGAAATCTGGGCGGAATATAGTCTGAACATTTTCGACAGAAATACGAAATAATATCATAAATAGTTCCTACTATTTTATGAGCTTCCATCAGAATCTTGTACAAGGTGTCCTTTTTCCAGACTAATCATTGTTTGGTTGTAGAATGTCGTCTTCATCTGTCGATTTAGCTAACAAAGATGGCCATGCGGCATGGAAGTGCCCAACTCACAATAACGCATAAGAAAGGAAATACCGAAAATCGCAATATACTGATATAAACTGATATAACTCGGTTTAAAATAACTACCTTATGATGTTTTTAACACATATATCAAATAAAATCAGAGCCGGATATATCTAACTTCTAAAACGAAAGCTTTTCTGAACGCAATGCAGAGGTCCCTCCTGCGTCAGGCCAAACGGTGAAAAGACCAGACCTTCCGCTCCAAGACGTCTTGTTCGGCCTCAGATCTAGCTAGACACCCCATTCCCACTCTCACTGCCTACTGACATCTAGGGGAAGGCGTATGCAGTGCATGTAGACCCATAGATTCCATGCAAATTAATAAACTGACCCTGGAACAGAGCCCTCGATTTCAGATTTCTCACTTCCTGACAGGAAGTTTGCTGCAAAATGAGTTCTGTTTTACTCACAGATATAATTCAAACGGTTTTAGAAACTAGAGAGTGTTTTCTATCCAATAGTAATAATAATATGCATATTGTACGAGCAAGAATTGAGTACGAGGCAGTTTAATTTGGGAACGATTTTTTACAAAGTGAAAACAGCGCCCCCCTATTGAGAAAAGGTTTTAACATAACATTGATCAGAAATACAGTGTAAACATTGTTAATGTTGTAAATTACTATTGTAGCTGGAAACGACTGATTTTGAATTGAATATCTACATAGGCGTACAGAGGCCTATTGTCAGCAACCATCACTCCTGTGTTCCAATGGCACTGTAACGTCTGCTTCCAACTAACACCCTCAAACACGTAGATCCCTTGAACGCATCTGACTCTCCAGATCCCAATCACATCCATTCTAATCACCTGTTCACAAACCTGTATGTCAATACCATACACATTTAGTTCAGTTCTTTGCACCCCATCACTGAGGTATTGTTTGTTTTGTGACACGTCTGTCAGAGCTTTGTTGTTCCTGTGATTTACTCCCGTGTATGATAGTTTTTGCCTGCCTCACTTTTGCCTATTCCCTATTCCCTAAGTCGAAACAGCACCCCCTATAGTGACAAGAAGTTTTAAGCCTTTTCCCTGCCTGTACTATTGCACCTATGGACCCCTGTGTATGACCTTCTGCTTGCCCCTGGAGCCAGCTACCTGCCTCCTCCTGTAGTCCTTTGCAATAAAAACCTGCTGCGCCCTTTTCTTGAAACCAGCTCTCTGTCTCCCCTCGTGTTCATTACAGGCACGTTGCGTTAGCTATTCCAAGTTGTTCATTTTAAAAGGCTAATTGATCATTAGAAAACCCTTTTGCAATTATGCTAGCACAGCTGAAAACTGTTGTGTTGATTAAAGAGGCAATAAAACTGGCCTACTTTAGACTAGTTGAGTATCTGGAGCATCAGCATTTGTGGTTTCGATTACAGGCTCAAAATGGCCAGAAACAAAGACCTTTCTTCTGAAACTCGTCAGTCTATTCTTGTTCTGCGAAATGAAGGCTATTCCATGCGAGAAATTGCCAAGAAAATGAAGAACTCGTACAACGCTGTGTGCTACTCCCTTCACAGAAGAGCGCAAACTGGCTCTAACCAGAATAGAAAGAGGATTGGGAGGCCCCGATGCACAACTGAGCAAGAGGACAGGTACATTAGAGTGTCTAGTTTGAGAAACAGACGTCTCACAAGTCGTCAACTGGCAGCTCATTAAATAGTACCCGCAAAACACCAGTCTCAACATCAACAGTGAAGAGGCGACTCCGGGCTGCTGGCCTTCTAGTGTATATATGGAAGAAGTTCAGTGCCCCCCCCCACTCCAGTATTAGACTGAATTATATATTTTTTTACAGCAGCACAACCTTGTCACCGCGATGATGGCACTCCATCCGGACATTCTTTTCTCACCTCTCCTCCATTCCTCTCCTTCCTTCACTCCCCCTCTCCTTATGCTCTTTTGGCAACTAGTCAAAGTTCCCCCTTAATCAGCACAATGCAAGATGTGAGCGGCGGCAGGTGTTGGAGCCTCCTTCGTGGCATCTTGATCACACCTTAGGGAGAAAGTCGGTGCTCACCGACTCCGCAGGAGATGTCATCAGATAGAAGGGCCACCCACGGTGATGACAGAATTAGGCAAATTGAGGATCGCCATGCAGAGAAGAAAAGGTTGAGGAGAGATTAATATGACCAGCGATTTGTCGCTACCATGGTAATGAGAAGTTAGTGGGCTGCATTGCCCTGTGAAGCCTTCAAATACATACACAAAAAAAAGTTAAAAGAAAGTTTATTTATTTATTATTAGTTTGAGGTATTAAATATTATATGGAAGGCTGGCTGGCTGGACCAGCACGGGAGTGTTGAACATAGTGTGTACGTGTTGTGCTCTATCACTGAGTAAGCAGAACATAAACTGGCTACTCTTTAGTTGACTGATGTAGCTTGCAAGGTACAGTGCCTTGCAAAAGTATTCATTCCCCTTGGCATTTTTCCTATTTTGTTGCATTACAACCTGTAATTTATAAGGATTTTGATTTCATGTAATGGACATACATGAAATATTCCAAATTGGTGAAGTGAAATGAAAAAAATGACTTCAAATAAATACAAAACGGAAAACTGGTGCATCTGGTACAGCCAACTACCTTCAGAAGTCACATAATTTGCTAATTGAAGTCCACCTTTGTGCAATCTAAGTGTCACATGATCTCTGTATATATACACCTGTTCTGAAAGACCCTAGAGTCTGTAACACCACTAATCAAGGGGCACCACCGAGCAAGTGGCACCATGAAGACCTAGGAGCTCTCCAAACAGGTCAGGGACAACGTTGTGGAGAAGTACAAATCAGGGTTCGGTTATAAAAAAAAAAAAGCAAACCCATCACCTCTCATCACCCCGAGAACACCATCTCCACAGTGAAGCATGGTGGTGGCAGCATCATGCTGTGCGGATGTTTTTAATCGGCAGGGACTGGGAAAGTGGTGGAATGATGGATCGCGCTAAATACAGGGAAATTCTTGAGGGAAACCTGTTTCAGTCTTCCAGAGATTTGTGACTGGGACGAAGGTTCACCTTCCACCAGCAAATTACCCTAAGCATACTACTAAAGCAACACAAGCCCAGACCTCTATCCAATTGAGCATCTGTGGAATGACTTAATGGGGGATTGGAAATGATGCAGACAATTACATTGATGGAATGCACAATCTAGCAGCGTTGCAGTCCTCAACACACTCAAGGACTGGAACTCCATGCATGGCACCTACTACCATACTCCGTTCAAATGCACTTAAATCTTTTGTCTTGCCCATTCCCCCTCTGCATGGCACACATACACAATCCATGTCTCAAGGCTTAAAAATCCTTCTTTAACGTGTCTTCTCCCCTTCATTTACACTGATTGAAGTGGATTTAACAAGTGACTTCAATAAGGGATCATAGCTTTTAACTGAATTCACCTGGTCAGTCTATGTAATGGAAAGAGCAGGTGTTCCTATTGTTTTGTACAAGCAGAAAATCAGTCAGTACCTGGTGTGACCAACATTTGCCTCGTGCAGCACGACACATCTCCTTCGCATAGAGTTGATCAGGTTGTTGCTTGTGGCCTGTAAAATGTTATACAGATGACAACTTTAAGTTAGAATGTAAAGGTTGCTTACTTCCCCAATGATGAGGAACTTGTACCGGAGTTATAGTGATTTATGTAAATCAGAGTACAAAATTGAGTAAAATTGCTTGAGCCCTCAAGTTCAAAATGCCTCCTCACTGGTTTCAAACTTTATTGATTTATTTAAGCTGTCAATTTCCCTTCACTCTGGTAAGGTGCAATGTCCATTTGAACTCCGACAAATAAACAAATAAACAAATGCAGTATCTGGGTAGGACAGAGATGGCTCTTCTTGAAATTAACATTTGAATATCATGCAGTATTTTTCTGGGCTTGTATGTGTGCCAATTTACGTGTTGTAGACAGAGTTTAATAGGTTGGTCATTTTCCCAATTACCAGACCCTTGCATTCGTCGAACTTAAACATCGGAAATATGAAAGCGAGGGAGGTCATGTAGGGCAGGGGGGAAATCCCGTAGTCTTTCCCCCATCCCCTCTCTGTTTTTTCCCCATCAGTTCCAGCCACTGACTACATTATCAACGTCACTGGGTAGATCTTATTAAGAGAAATATGGGTCACGTATATATTAATTCGCAAGAAATCTGCAGTACTTAACTTGGCTGTCTTTGTTTTATCTCTCTTTCCCCTTGCTTGCTCTCTCTCTCTCTCTCTTCTCCCGTCTCTATCTAATTAGCCGCTATAGCGAGCTCAGACTGGACAGGGCCCTATAATGCAGCCAGATGTTTGCCAGAGATTTCACCCCGGGGGGAAATGTTTTGTTTACCACCGGATGAAAACATCCTGCTTGCCCTGTTTCTCCTTTTGGGTTTATGTACAATTTTTTTGTGTGTTTTATGTAAAACCTTTTAGATTTGCACATTAATCACACAATGTGTTTAATATAGTCCACATAAAAATTTACCAAATAAGCAGTTGTTCTCTTGTAAAACATTTTCATTTTCGAAGTGCCTATGATTGAAATGTTCTCTGCACATGTCTCAATAAAGCTTGGCTTTATTAATAATGATAAAATGGTACTCTACCAAAACTGTACACCTAGCACTGTAAATTACTATCCATATCGGTAGAATTAGCCAAAAAGACGCTCTATATATTCCCCTTACTCCCCTCCAACATATAACTGACAACCATTACCGTACTCAACACTTATCACCATACAATTGACATGTAACCCATTTCTAAGATTATTAATTAAGATCTCACATGACATCCTATGGAATCTGTCTTAATCAAGGCCAGAGTGTGGGAAACAAATTAAAAAGAAGCCTGGTCTAAAAGGAGAATCAACTTCATCTGCATTTCTGGAACGATTTCATAGGAGTGGGATTACAATGTTGGATCATTAATGAGTCAGATGGGTGGTGTCGAGATGAGATATGTGATTGGACAATAATAACCCTCATCTACATTCTTTCCCAGTTTCAGATCCACTGCATTTCTAATCGGGCAGTGCTTGGTCTCAATGAATGTGATGTTGATTTGGTCAATCGTAACATGATCCTGAATCTTAAGGCTTTGTTAGAAGTCAGATAGACAAAGACAAGAGGTTTACATGTATGTAGATCAGGCAGTAGCTGTAGTTCACTCACGTCTATACCCTCTGTCAAGTTAAGTACATTTCAACTTGAAGACAAAACAATGGTAAACTATCTACCATGTAATGAATGCATTACTATTTGAATCTGTCAAGTTCCTACAGAGTGGGATTGTCATCTGATAATGGTACACAGTTTATTGTTGTAGGCTATTATCTTCGGAGTTGGTCACAAACACTCAAAGGCATTATTTTGTATTCATTCCAAAATAACCCATTCTATTCACAGGCTCCTGAGTGAAGCATATCTACCACATTCTGTCTAACATCACTAAAGCACAATCAAATTTTGTCAAATGCCAATTCAATTAAACAGGTTATCATTTCCTTCCTTTCTTGTCTAAATAGGGCTTTTGCATCTTTTACAAGGTTGATGTGCAGTAGAAGACACATTTAGTCAACACAGCGCCTAGGCCTTCCTAGGGGACTATTAGAACTGGGTGCCAAATGAAACAGGCTCATAAAGATAGCAGGAGGGAGGCCAAGCGGAACTAAAGCAAGGGGAGCACCAACAAGGCACGTAGACTCTCGGGGAGAAAGGAGAGGGAGGAGACAGGCCACGCACATGGAGGTGTGATGGTGTAATGGTAGGGAGCCAGAGACCCCACATTCCTAACACCCATGGACGAAGGGTCCCAAAACTAGGTTTCTCAATATATTGTAGAGGGAAGGCCAATGCTATTTCAATCTCTGTTACTTGATTGGACATGGAGTTTGTCCATATGGACGCAGTTAATTTCTGAATGGACTGGAATAGAAATTAAATTCACCTACTCTCTGAACCAACGACCTCCCTAAACCAATGGTTGACTAGTATGGGAGTGAATAGTTGTGAAACACTAAACTTCTGAAACTTTTCTTTGCAACTCTGCCTAGAAGGCCAGCATCCCGTAGTCGCCTCTTTGTTTCTGGCCATTTTGAGTATGTAATCGAACCCACAAATGCTGATGCTCCAGATACTCAACTAATCTAAAGAAGGCTAGTTTTATTGCTTTTTTAATCAGAACAACAGTTTTCAGCTGCGTTAACATAATTGCAAACTTTATTTTTTAAATAGACAAAAAATTTCCTTCAAATGTCTTTCAAAAACAAGGACATTTCTAAGTGACCCCGAACTTTTGAACGTTAGTGTATATTTATTTTGTTAACATTGATTTAGAATCCTTTTAAGGGGAGTTTTTCATGAGGGACGATCCAATGAAGTTTCATCAATATGGTTATAATCTGCATATATTTGGGGGATGGTGTACATGAGCAATCTATCAGTTGTGCCGCAATCCCTCCCTCTATTCTGAAGTCACTTTGCTCTCCTTTATTGAACTAGCCTACCTAGCGCAACGACGCATGCTATACTGCACAGTAACTTGCCTTGTTTACGCGTTCACCCACTTGTCACAGACTTGTTTACGTGTTGCTGTGCGTTTTGGTGCCAACCTTACTTTTCTGCCTGACAACTTTACGCTTTTTAATTACCGTTTAGATTTTTTGTTTTTCCCCTCACTCAACATTTTTTCATTCAACTTTTTCACTCCGGACGCTTTATCTGGACATGGTTCGTCAGGACTTCCAACAGCCGAAGCTAAGTAGTAACATTAACATGATGCCTTCTAATTGCAGTCGCTGTACTCATAATATACAGGAGAACGAGCCCATCTTCAGACGCAATCATTAGGCAAGGGTAATTTCAGTGTAGGAAAGGATGAAACAGCGTTTGTGCCACTAGTAAGTACAGATAGTGACGTTAGTACAAATCCTTTCTCATGGCTTCTGGAGGGAAATGCTGTAGGAATGCTCAACCGGTGTCGCTCATTCAGCCGACAGAAACTTTCAACCGGTTTTCCCCATTAAGCAGCGAGTCGGAGTCTGAGGCTGAGCCTTCTCTGGTCTCTACTCCTCCCGTTACGGGGTCTGAGACGCCGAAGCTTCCCACCATTAGCTCTGACAAATTGAAAACCCTAGTCATTGGCGACTCCATTACCCGCAGTATTAGACTTAAAACAAATCATCCAGCGATCATACACTGTTTACCAGGGGGCAGGGCTACCGACGATAAGGCTAATCTAAAGATGGTGCTGGCTAAAGCTAAAACTGGCGAGTGTAGAGAGTATAGAGATATTGTTATCCACGTCGGCACCAACGATGTTTGGATGAAACAGTCAGAGGTCACCAAGCGCAACATAGCTTTAGCCTGTAAATCAGCTAGAAAGATGTGTCGGCATCAAGTAATTGTCTCTGGCCCCCTCCCAGTTAGGGGGAGTGATGAGCTCTACAGCAGAGTCTCACAACTCAATCGCTGGTTGAAAACTGTTTTCTGCCCCTCCCAAAAGATAGAATTTGTAGATAATATGCCCTCTTTCTGGGACTCACCCACAAACAGGACCAAGCCTGGCCTGTTGGTCCCGTGTGGCTCAGTTGGTAGAGCATGGCGCTTGCAACGCCAGGGTTGTGGGTTCATTCCCCACGGGGGGACCAGGATGAATATGTATGAACTTTCCAATTTGTAAGTCGCTCTGGATAAGAGCGTCTGCTAAATGACTTAAATGTAAATGTAAATGTAGTGACGGACTCCATCCTAGCTGGAGGGGTGCACTCATCTTATCTACCAACATAGACAGGGCTCTAACTCCTCTAGCTCCACAATGAAATAGGGTTATAGGCCAGGCAGCAGGCTGTTAGCCAGCCTGCCAGCTTAGTGGAGTCTGCCACTAGCACAGTCAGTGTAGTCAGCTCAGCTGACCTAATTGAGACCGTGTCTGTGCCTCGACCTAGGTTGGGCAAAACTAAACATGGTGGTGTTAGCCTTAGCAATCTCACTAGAATAAAGACCTCCGCCATTCCTGCCATTAAGGAAAGAGATCGTGATACCTCACATTTCAAAATAGGGCTACTTAATGTTAGATCCCTCACTTCAAAGGCAGTTATAGTCAATGAACTAATCACTGAACATAATCTTGATGTGATTGGCCTGACTGAAACATGGCTTAAGCCTGATGAATTTACTGTCGTGATTTTGAAAATATGCTTTACAACGAAAGAAATCCAAGATTTTGAGAGTGTATCAATCAATGCTAGAACAGCTAGCCACAAATGAGCATGGTCACGAAAGTCAGAAAAGCAATCAAATTAATCGCTTACCTTTGATAATCTTCAGATGTTTGCACTCACGAGACTCCCAGTTACACAACAAATGTTATTTTTGTTCGATAAATATTACTTTTATAACAAAAAAACGCCATTTGGGTTGCGCGTTATGTTCAGAAAACCAAAGCCTCGTTCCGTTCGACGAAAATTCCAAAAAGTATCCGTAATGGTCGTAGAAACATGTCAAATGTTTTTTATAATCAATCCTCAAGTTGTTTTTAACAAACATAATCAATGATATTTCAACCGGACCGTAACCTTTTCAATAAGAGAGAAAAAGAAAATGGAGAGCTACCCTCTCGCGCGCAGGATCTAATCAGAGGACACCTGACTAGTTTTGAAAAATCTCGCTAATTTTTCAAAACAAATGCTTGAAACTTTGTCTAAAGCCTGGTCACAGCCTGAGGAAGCCATTGGAAAAGGAATCTAGTTGATACCCCTTTAAATGGAAGAAAGACGGGCCAAGAAACACAGATTAACCTTTTGTCAATAGGGGGAGCTGTTAGCATTATTTTTTTTTTTACATTTCCAAATTAAACTGCCTCGTACTCAATTCTTGATCGTACAATATGCATATTATTGTTATTATTGGATAGAAAACAGTCTATAGTTTCTATAGGAGTTGAAATTTTGTCTCTGAGTGGTACAGAACAATTTCTACAGCACTTTTCATGACAGGGTTCAGATTTCAGAAATTTTTACCTCTGATCTGGGGTCTGTTTATAAGGCCACAGTGAATGCTATGAAGAAACCGACACTACCTACGTCTTCCTCTGGGTGTCTGTACGTCATCACGTTTTCAATTAAGTCTATGGGACGTTCACAGCCATTATAAATGACAAAAATGTACAGAGACCCCTCTTTCTCAACGTGCGCCTCAAGCGTGAAGGCCATCGGACCTGCCTCGTTCCAAATCGTTTTCTAACCAGCAGTATTTCTCCGGTCATGTTTTCAGTCGTTATAGTTGTTAAAAACATCATAATGTAGTGAATTTTAACCGTTTTATATCAATTTATATCCGTTTAGTGCGATTTTGAGGAATTTCTTTGTCGTGCACTCTGAAAGTTTGGACACGCTTTAGGGTGTCGGTCGTTGGTGATGGACATTTCGAAGGACAGAGGACATCTATCGACCAAAAGACGTTTATAACATAGAAAGGATACATTGCCCAAGAATATGATGGAAGATCAGCTCAAAGTAAGCAATATTTAATATGATAAACCGTGTTTCTGTCGAAATATTTTAAACGCATACATCGCCATTTTGTTTGGTATAGCTTCACTTGGCCAACCCTGTATTGAAAAGTAAGGATAATTTTAAAAATGTAAATCAGCGGTTGCATTAAGAACTAATTTGTCTTTCGATTCCTGTCAACCCTGTATTTTTTAGTCAAGTATATGATTAGCTTTTAATTAAACTAGATCACTCTGATAGATGACGTCAGACATATTGAGGCTTGATTTCCTAGTATTTTCATTGTGTAACCACGGTTTTGTATGGCTAAATATGCACCTTTTCGAACAAACTGTATATGTATGTTGTAAAATGATGTTACAGGAGTGTCATCGGAAGAATTCTGAGAAGGTTAGTGAAAAAATTAATATCTTTTGGCGGTGATTACGTTATAGCGCTCTTTGCCTGGAATCGATGCTCTGGTAACGTTTTCACATGTGGTATGCTAACTTATCGATTTATTGTGTTTTCGCTGTAAAACGCTTAGAAAATCTGAAATATTGTCTGGAATCACAAGATCTGGGTCTTTCCATTGCTATGCTTTGTCTATTCTTATGAAATGTTTTATGATGAGTAAATTGGTCATACACGTTGCTCTATCTAGTAATTCTAGTGGATTTGTGATGGTCGGTGCAATTGTAAACTGTGATTTCTACCTGAAATATGCACTTTTTTCTAACAAAAACTATCCTATACCATGAATATGTTATCAGACTGTCATCTGATGGTTTTTTTTATAGGTTATTGGCTATCAATATCTTAGTTGAGCCGAATTGGTGATAGCACCTGAAGGAGTAAGAAACTGATGGAGTTAGAATAGTGGTGTATTTTGCTAACGTGTTTAGCTAATAGATTTACATATTTTGTCTTCCCTGTAAAACATTTTAAAAATCTGAAATGGTGGCTTTATTCACAAGATCTGTATCTTTCATCTGGTGTCTTGGACTTGTGATTTAATGATATTTAGATGCTACTATCTACTTCTGAAGCTATGCTATCTATGCTAATCAGTGTGTGGGGGGTGGGGGGTGCTCCCGGATCCGGGTTTCTGAGGCAGTAAAAGTTAAAAATAAAAGATTTTCTCAGGTTTTCGCCTGCAGAATCAGTTTTGTTATACTCACAGACAATTTTTTGACAGTTTTGGAAACTTTGGAGTGTTTTTTCTATTCTAATCTGTAAATTATATGCATATTCTACGATCTGGACCTGAGAAATAGTCCGTTTACCTTGGGAACGTTATTTTAAAAAAAGAAATATTCTGACCCCTAGCGTCAAGAGGTTAAATGAGGCCTCACCTCCTAGTTACACTAGGTTTTACTGCTAACCTACAAAGCATTACATGGGCTTGCTCCTACCTCTCTTTCCGATTTGGTCCTGCCGTACATACCTACACGTACGCTACGGTCACAAGACGCAGGCCTCCTAATTGTCCCTAGAATTTCTAAGCAAACAGCTGGAGGCAGGGCTTTCTCCTATCGAGCTCCATTTTTATGGAATGTTCTGCCTACCCATGAGAGAGACGCAGACTCGGTCTTAACCTTTAAGTCTTTACTGAAGACTCATCTCTTCAGTGGGTCACATGATTGAGTGTAGTCTGGCCCAGGAGTGTGAAGGTGAACGGAAAGGCTCTGGAGCAACAAACCGCCCTTGCTGTCTCTGCCTGGCCTGTTCCCCTCTCTCAACTGGGATTCTCTGCCTCTAACCCTATTACAGGGGCTGAGTCACTGGCTTACTGGTGCTCTTTCATGCCGTCCCTAGGAGGGGTGCGTCACTTGAGTGGGTTGAGTCACTGACGTGATCTTCCTGTCTGGGTTGGCGCCCCCCCTTGGGTTGTGCCGTGGCGGAGATCTTTGTGGGCTATTCTCGGCCTCAAGATGGTAAGTTGGTGGTTGAGATATCCTTCTAGTGGTGTGGGGACTGTGCTTTGGCAAAGTGGGTGGGGTTATATCCTTCCTGTTTGGCCCTTTCCGGGGGTATCATCGGATGGGGCCACAGTGTCTCCTGACCCCTCCTGTCTCAGCCTCCAGTATTTATGCTGCAGTAGTTAATGTGTCGGGGGGCTAGGGTCAGTTTGTTATATCTGGAGGATTTCTCCTGTCTTATCTGGTGTCCTGTGTGAATTTAAGTATGCTCTCTCTAATTCTCTCCTTCTCGCTTTCTTTCTCTCTCTCGGAGGACCTGAGCCCTAGGACCATGCGTCAGGACTACCTGGCATGATGACTCCTTGCTGTCCCCAGTCCACCTGGCCTTGCTGCTGCTCCAGTTTCAACTGTTCTGCCTGCGGCTATGGAACCCTGACCTGTTCACTGGACGTGCTAAAAAAGCCAACTGACATTTACTCCTGAGGTGCTGACTTGCTGCACCCTCGATAACTACTGTGATTATTATTATTTGACCATGCTGGTCATTTATGAACATTTGAACATCTTGGCCATGTTCTGTTATAATCTCCACCCGGCACAGCCAGAAGAGGACTGGCCACCCCTCATAGCCTGGTTCCTCTCTAGGTTTCTTCCTAGGTTTTGGCCTTTCTAGGGAGTTTTTCCTAGCCGCCATGCTTCTACACCTGCATTGCTTGCTGTTTGGGGTTTTAGGCTGGGTTTCTGTACGGCACTTTGAGATATCAGCTGATGTACGAAGGGCTATATAAATACATGTGATTTGATTTGATTTGATTTGTAACCCCACTTTTGAGGCAATGGCCCTTGAATGTTTTGGTACACCTACTGGAGAGCTTGTATTTCTCTACACCCATTCAGCATCGTTCACACCCTCTTAAGCCTTAGCCCCAACCATCTCTTTTAGGATTCACATGTGAGGCCATGTACTAAACAACCAAAGATTTTAAGACTAAATGCTAGTTTATACTATGTCTATCGACAGTTGTCGCAGAGACATCATGAACATTCCATTGTCATTTGACATCAAACTTCTTGTTGTTGTTATGAAAAAGTTCAGCACAAAAACTACAGCCTGGTGGTCCAAAATAGCATAACTAGGTTATTTTAACACCAATATATCCAGCCGTTTAAAAATTATTTTAGTATATGTCAATCTAGCAAACCAGGCAAATAAAAGCAATTTCCTAAACAATATTTTGGTTGTTTCTAGCTTGTTAGCTAGCAAGCTAATGTTAAGTTGGCTGAGTGAGTACAGTAGTGTAGTAAACAACCAAAAATTGCAAGACTAGAGGCTGGTTTACAGTGCATTCGGAAAGTATACAGACCCCTTGACTTTTCCCTTTTTTTTTTACATTACAGCCTTATTCTAAAATTGATTAAATATATGTTTTCCTCATCAATCTACACACAATACCTCATAATGTCAAAGCGTAAACAGGTTTTTAGATACCACAGAGTCCACCTGTGGTAAATTCAATTAATTGTACCTGACTTTATAAGGCACACACCTGTCTATATATGGTCCCACAGTCGACAGTGCATGTCAGAGCCATGAGGTAGAGATCTGGGGACAGGATTGTGTTGAGGCAGAGATCTGGGGAAGGGTACCAAAAAATGTCTGCAGCATTACAGGTCCACAAGAACACAGTTGCCTCCATCATTCTTAAATTTGAATGAAGTTCGGAACCACCAAGACTCTTTCTAGAGCTGGCCGCCTGGCCAAACTGAGCAATTGGGGGAGAAGGGCCTTGGTCAGCGAGGTGACCAAAAAGTCGATGGTCTCTCTGACAGAGCTCCAGAGTTCCTCTGTGGAGATGGAAGAACCTTCCAGAAGGACAACCATCTCTGCAGGACTCCACCAATCAGGCCTTTAAGGTAGAGTGGCCAGATGGAAGCCACTCCTCTGTAAAAGGGCCATGACAGCCCGCTTGGAGTTTGCCAAAAGTCAGCTAAAGACTCTCAAGAAACAAGATTTTCTGGTCTGATGAAACCAAGATTGAACTCTTTAGCCTGCCTGCCAATTGTCACGTCTGGAGGACCTGGCACCATCCCTACTGTGAAGCATGGTGGTGGCAGCATCATGCTGTGGGAATGTTTTTCAGAGTCGGGGACTGGGAGACTAGTCAGCATCGAGGGAAAGATGAACGGAGCAATGTACGGAGAGATCCTTGATGAAATCCTGCTCGAGAGCGCTCAGGCCCTCAGAATAGATTTATTCACAAATTTGCAAATATAAAAAAAAATCTAAAATTTGCTTTGATATTATGGGATATTGTGTTTAAATTGATGAGAAAGACATTTTAGTGAATTCTCTCTCTCTCTCTCTCTCTCTCTCTCTCTCAGTGTATGCTGGGTGTTTTTTGGAGTTTGAGTGTTTGGTGTGGAGGGCTCGATCCTAACTAACTTTATTGATTATTTTTCTTTACATGTTATTTTCTATGGTGGAAGGTTAAGGCAATATTTGTTTTAGCGGTATCCACAGTTTTTTCAAAGTTAGGGTGGAAGAGGACAGAGTAACTTTCCTGGGGTTTGGAAGGTGTGGTGTGCGCGATGGCTTCTCAGCCTAGCACGGAGGAGACGCTGTCGATACGGCATGGATGAGAACGGAGTTAACTTCTAATTGGTCCCAATCCCGGATCCGGGAGCACCCCCACAGTAAAAAAGCTGACTAGCATAGCCTAGCATAGCGTCACAAGTAAATACTAGCATCTAAATATCATTAAATCACAAGTCCAAGACACCAGATGAAAGATACACATCTTGTGAATCCAGCCATCATTTCTGATTTTTAAAATGTTTTACAGGGAAGACACAATATGTAAATCTATTAGCTAACCACGATAGCAAAAGACATAACTTTTTTTTCTCCACCATTTTTTTCCTGCATAGGTAGCTATCACAATTTCGACAAAATAAAGATATATATAGCCACTAACCAAGAAACAACTTCATCAGATGACAGTCTGATAACATATTTATTGTATAGCATATGTTTTTTTAGAAAAATTTGCATATTTCAGGTATAAATCACAGTTCTACATTGCAGCTGCAATCTGAAATAGTGCCGAAGCAGCCAGAATAATTACAGAGACCAACGTCAAATACCGAAATACTCATCATAAAACATTTCTGAAAAATACACAGCGTACAGCAAATGAAAGACCAACATCTTGTGAATCCAGACAATATTTCAGATTTTTTAAGTGTTTTACAGCGAAAACACAATTTAGCATTATATTAGCTTACCACAATAGCCGGAAACACAAGCCGTTTACCAGTAGCAAAGGTTAGCGATCGTAACAATCCAGCAAAAGATATATAATTTTTTACTAACCTTGATATACTTCATCAGATGACAGTCCTGTAACATCATATTACACAATGCATATAGGTTTTGTTCGAAAATGTGCATATTTAGCAGCACAAATCGTGGTTATACAATGTGATTAGTAGCAACATTTCAGGCAATCTGGGCGGCGCCATCTTGGAGAGGCACCTAATCTAATCGATAACTAATCGTAAACTTGACTAAAAAATACAGGTTGAACAGCAAATGAAAGACACATTAGTTCTTAACCTTTCATGAGCCTCTACCCCGGGTCCGGGATCACCCCCCACCCCCCCACACACTGATTAGCATAGCTAGCATAGCTTCACAAGTAGATAGTAGCATCTAAATATCATTAAATCACAAGTCCAAGACACCAGATGAAAGATACAGATCTTGTGAATAAAGCCACCATTTCAGATTTTTAAAATGTTTTACAGGGAAGACAAAATATGTAAATCTATTAGCTAAACACGTTAGCAAAATACACAATTTCTTTGTCCACCATTTTTTCTCTCCACCAGTAGCTATCACCAATTCGGCTAAACTAAGATATTGATAGCCAATAACCTATGAAAAACCTCATCAGATGACAGTCTGATAACATATTTATGGTATAGGATAGGTTTTGTTAGAAAAAAGTGCATATTTCAGGTAGAAATCACAGTTTACAATTGCACCGACCATCACAAGACGACTAGAATTACTATAGAGAGCAACGTGTATGACCAATTTACTCTTAATAAAACATTTCATAAGAATAGACAAAGCATAGCAATGGAAAGACCCAGATCTTGTGATTCCAGACAATATTTCAGATTTTCTAAGCGTTTTACAGCGAAAACACAATAAATCGATAAGTTAGCATACCACGTGAAAACGTTACCAGAGCATCGATTCAAGCCAAAGAGAGCTATAACGTAATCATCGCCAAAATATATTAATTTTTTCACTAACCTTCTCAGAATTCTTCCGATGACACTCCTGTAACATCATTTTACAACATACATATACAGTTTGTTCGAAAATGTGCATATTTAGCCATACAAAACCGTGGTTACACAATGAAAATACTAGGAAATCAAGCCTCAAAATGTCGGACGTCATCTTTCAGAGTGATCTAGTTTAATCGAAAGCTAATCATATACTTGACTAAAAAATACAGGGTTGACAGGAATCGAAAGACAAATTAGTTCTTAATGCAATCGCTGATTTACATTTCTAAAATTATCCTTACTTTCTTATACAGCGTTCGCCAAGAGAAGCTATAACAAACAAAATGGCGTAATATGCGTTTAAAATATTTCGACAGAACAACGATTTATCATATTAAATATTCCTTACTATGAGGTGATTTTCCATCAGATTCTTGGGCAATGTATCCTTTCTTGGGTCTAATCTTCTTTTGGTCGATAGATGTCCTCTGTCCTTCGAAATATCCACTAACGATCGAACGGGACCCCGAAACGTGCCCAAAGTTTCAGAGTGCACGACAAAGAAATTCCTCAAAATCGCACTAAACGGATATAAATTGCTATAAAACGGTTCAAATTAACTACATTATGATGTTTTTAACAACTATAACGACTAAAAACATGACCGGATAAATATCACTGGCTAAACAACCATTTGGAAGGAGGCAGGTCTGATGTCCATCTTGCGCAAGACGCATGCAGGAAGAGAGCGGTACTTCCACGTTTTCGTGTTTTATAGTGGCTCTGATTGCGCAATCGAATCCATTCAAAGCGTGATGACGTACTGACACCCAGAGGAAGACGTAGGCAGTGTCGGTTTCTCCATAGCATCTACTGGCACCTTTAAACCGATCCCAGATCAGGGGTAAAAATTTCTGAAATCTGACTCCCTGTCAGGAAAAGTGCTGTAGAAGTAGTTCTGTACCACTCAGGGACAAAATTCCAACGGCTATAGAAACTAGAAAGTGTTTTCTATCCAATAATAACAATAATATGCATATTGTACGATCAAGAATTGAGCACGAGGCAGTTTAATTTGGAGACCAAAAAATGCTAATGCGGAACAGCACCCCCTATAGTTGCAAGAAGTTAATGCAACCGCTGTGTTAGATTTTTAAAATTAACGTTACTCGACATTCAGCGTGCGTTACAGCGAGACCATGCCTAAATCAATGGCGAACTAATAATTTTACATCTTTCCACAGATATACGAATTAACATCATAAATAGCTCTTACTTTTGGATGATCTTCCATCAGAATCTTGGGCAAGTGGTCCTTTGTCCAGAACAATCGTCTTTTGGTTGAAAGATGTCCTCTACTCCTGTAGAAATTAGCTGCTAACGCCGATGTACCGGAGAGGTGCCCAACTCGTGATAACGCCTGACAAAGAAACTCCAGAAAATCGCAATAAACTGCTATAAACTGCTTTAAGTCGGTTTAAATTAACTACCTTATGAAGTTTTTAAGACAAAAAACAAATTAAACCAGAGCCGGAGATATAGAACTGCTAAACCGAAAGCTTTTGAAGACGCCATGCCGGTTTCCCTCCTGCGTCAGGCGCCTCGTCGAAAAGGTCGGTACTTCCGTTCCAAAAGGTTTTATACTCCCCCAGATGGTGCTATCCGCTCCATTCAAAGTCTCACCGCTTACTGACATCTAGGGGAAGGCGTATGCAGTGCATGTAGCCCCATAGCTTATAAGGGAATTTATAAACCGACCCTGGAACAGAGACCTCAATTTCAGAAATCTCACTTCTTGACAGGAAGTGAGCTGCAGAATGAGTTCTGTTTCACTCAGAGAAATAATTCAAACGGTTTTAGAAACTAGAGAGTGTTTTCTATCCAATAGTAATAATAATATGCATATTGTACGAGCAAGAATTGAGTACGAGGCAGTTTAATCTGGGAACGAAAAATCTTCAAAGTGTAAACAGCACCCCCTATTGAGAAAAGGTTTTAAGGTGGAGGAGGTTCTGCTCGCGGTTGGTGAACAGGTAGGAGCTGAATTTATACATTCTGCTTCTAGAATGAACAAAGCTGTGGTTGTGTTCATGAAAAGAGCTAATTTGGTTGGTAGGCTAATTGCTAGCGGAATATTTGTAAGGGATGTTTTGGTGTCAATTTCACCTCTCTCTCCCCCTTCGACAAGAGTGGTAGTTGCAAATTTGCCTCCGTTTATTACGGATGATCAAATCAGGAAAGAGCTTAGTCGCTTTGGTAAGTTTGCTAGCGGTTTTCGTGTACTGTCAGCAGGCTTTCAGTCAGATGCTGTTAAGCACGTTGTTTCGTTCCGGAGGCAAGTGTTTATGTTTCTGAACAACAATGAGCAAGAGCTAAATGTGCATTTTAAAGTGAGGCATGGGAGGGGCATAGAGCAGGGTTTGCCAGCACAGATAGTCTACGGTGTTTTGAGTGTGGAGATTTGGGGCATAAGAGCTTTGCGTGCCCACATAAAGGCCGTAGACAAGGTGAGGGTACAAGCGCCAGTGGGGGAAATTGAGGTCAGGGGGTAAGGAGATGCAGACAGCAGAGGCTGGGCCTAGTCAGGCTAGAGATGGTGGTGTAGATGAGGCTGGGCCTAGTCAGGCTAGAGATGGTGGGGTAGCTGAGGCTGGGCCTAGTCAGGCTAGAGATGGTGGGGTAGTGGAGGCTGGGTCTAGTCAGGCTAGAGATGGTGGGGTAGCTGAGGCTGGGCCTAGTTATGCTATGGAGTGTGGTGTAGATGATGCTGGGTCTAGGCAGGCTATGGATGGTGGTATAGCGGAGGCTGAGTCTAGTCAGGCTATGGATGGTGGGGTAGCTGAGGCTGGGCCTAGTTATGCTATGGAGGGTGATGTAGATGATACTGGGTCTAGTCAGGTTATTCTAGTGGATGAGGAGAGTATAGTGGGGAAGTGTAAGAGATTATGGGGGGAGGAGGAGGGTGTCAAGCGGAAAAGGAAAATGGGTGTGGACAAAGGCACCATGGAATTTTGCCTGCTGCTGTGGGTGAGGCCCTAACCAGAGAGAAAGAGCAGGTGGTCAGGGTGGGAGATAGAGATGAGGAGGAAAGTGAGTCTGAGGAAGAGGATGAGGAGTTATTTTTTTCAGACTCCTCTTCAATGGGCCCGGAGCTGACAGCCAGTCAAGCAGAGGGGTCTAAGTAAACGTTGAGAGAACTGACAAGGTTCCTGAATGAGACCAAGGGGGAAAAAGTTAATCTTGAAGCTTTTTTTTCTGATCCTAGAAAGTTTGTAAGATCAGTACAACATGCTATGAGAAATGAGGGGCATGGTGTCCTCTCACCCAAGAAACGGTTTAGGTTGAGGAAGTGGGTCACAACAGTGCGTAAAGGTTTACCTTCAGACACTGTTTAAATGTTTAATTTCTTTCTGACACTGGGGCTTTTTGAGCTTTGCTATTGGTCTATTTTTCTGCTGGCTTTTCTCCCACTTCTTATGGAGACTCTTCGGGTAGGCTCGCTCAATATAAATGGCGCCAGAGATGCGGGAAAGAGGAGTGTGTTGGGTGAATATGTAAAACAAAAAAAAGTACAGTGTTGTTTCTGCAGGAGACACATAGTGATGTGGTGAATGAAGTCGATTGGGGGCTCTGGTGGTAAGGGGCAAGTGTGTTGAGCCATGGGACAAATCTTAGTGCAGGGGTGGCAGTCCTTTTTGCAGGACTGCCAATTTGCTCCTCAAAAGAGGTGTGTAGGGGTAGGCTGCTTGTTGTTAAAGCAGAAATTAACAACATGGATTTTGTCTTTATAAATGTGTATGCACCTAACACAGGGAGAGAAAGAGGGGTTCTATTTGGGAGTCTTAGACAGGAACTCTCACAGGTAGCGACTGAGGAGACGCTGGTGGTCGGAGGGGACTGGAACCGTACAATGGATTTTACAAAAGACAGAAATGGGGAAGAGCCTCATTCAGTGTCAGTGGGAGTGTTAAGGGACATCATTACTCAGTTTGAACTAGTGGATGTTTGGAGAACTAAACATCCAAACACAAGACAGTATACATGGGTGAAGGTGTTTGGGGCTAGGGTGAGTGCAGCTCGACTTGATCGGTTTTACATGTCTAGGAATCGGAGCAATAGGCTGCTGGGCGCTACCATTCTCCCGGTGGGGTTTTCGGATCATCACATAACCATGGCTCGGCTGTCTATTTCAACAGGGCCCCGGCAGGCATCTTATTGGAAGTTCAATGTAAAGCTCTTACAAGATGTCACTTTTTGCTCAGGTTCCCAGACTTTTTGGGAAAGGTGGGGGCAGCGAAGAGAGGAGTATGAGTCTCGGGTCAATGGTGGGATGTGGGGAAAGTGCAAATTCGGCTTTTCTGTCAACAGTACACAGCTCTCTCATCCTCAGAGGCTAGGAGAGTATTGGGGGAACTAGAGCGGTGTATTAGTGAGATGGAGGTAGAGATGATGGGGCAAGGCAATGTAGGCCTCCAGGCTAATTTAGCCGAATTACGTAGGGACCTGGGCAGTTTTTTCCAGGTTAAAGCAAAGGGAGCACTTGTAAGAGCTAGGTTCTCCATGGTCAAGGAGATGGATGCTCCCAGCTCCTTCTTCTTTGGTTTGGAAAGACAGAGCAGTGAAGCCAAGGGTATGCATTGTCTACAGCTGTCTGATGGGCGGGTGACCTCTGTGGTGGGTGAGATGCGGGAGCGGACTGTGGAGTTTTATACTGAATTGTATAGGGCAGAAGTGTGTGATCCTATGTGTGCTCAGGTCTTGTTCGCAGGACTCCCTAAGCTCTCTCGGGCACAGAGGGATGAAATGGACATTCCTCTGTTGTCACATGAACTGGCAGAGGCCGTAACCCAGATGTCTCCCGGTTGTGCACCGGGGGTCGATGGACTCCCAGTGGAGTTTTATACAAAATTCTGGGGAACAATTGGACATGACTTCTTTTGGGTGTTGCGTGAATGCGTCGGGGTAGGAGAGTTGCCGATGAGCTGCCGTCGGGCGGCTCTGACTCTCCTGCCCAAAAAAGGGGACTTGTTTGAACTTAAGAACTGGAGGCCTGTGGCATTACTCTGTGGGGACTACAAGATATTTGCCAAGGTCCTCTCTAACAGACTGAAGTTGCATTTGGACTCGATAGTACATAAGGACCAAACATATTGTGTACCGGGACGCTCAAGCACGGACAACTTGTTCTTAATTAGGGACATGTTGGACTTGTCGAGAGGTTCTAATGTGAACTTTGGCCTGGTCTCTTTAGATCAAAAGAAGGCTTTTGATAGAGTGGATCATGAGTATCTGTTTAATGTGATGTCTGTGTTTGGGTTTGGGAAGAGTTTTGTGACCTGTGTGAAGCTGTTGTATGCTGGGGCGCCATGTATGGTTAAGGTGGGAGGGGGGCTCAGTAGGCCAGTCTGGGTGAGACGGGGCATTAGACAAGGATGCCCTCTAATTGGGCAGCTATACACACTAGCCATTGAGCCTTTTTTAGGACTGCTACACAGGAGACAGCAGGGAGTATGCTGGACAGGCATGGATGTGGTGACAGGAATAGCAGTGTCAGCATATGCAGATGATGTTTCTGTGATGGTCAAGATATGCAGGCACTAGAGACCAGTCTGAAGGCGTACGAGGGAGCTTCATCAGCCAAGGTAAACTGAGGCAAGAGCAAAGCTCTGTTATGTGGGGCATGGGGGGATAGGGCTCTTCCTCTGCTTCCAGGGGGTTTGCAGTGGGGTTGTGAAGGGCTTAAAGTATTGGGGGTGTACCTGGGCTCTGAGAAGTGGGTAAGGAAGAACTGGAAGGGGCTGTCACAGGCAGTGGTGTCAAGACTGGCCAGGTGGAGGTGGCTCCTGTCCCAAGTGTCATATAGAGGGAGGGTGCTAATAATTAACAACCTGGTGGCATCTTCCCTATGGCATAAACTGGCTGTCCTCAACCCCCCCGCCGGTCTGCTCGCAGACCTGCAACGCAAGCTGGTGGACTTCTTTTGGTCGGGCCATCACTGGCTGAAGGCGGCAGTGTTGTACATGACCGTCCACGAAGGAGGACAGGGCCTGGTGGAACTGGAGAGCAGGATGGCTGCTTTCCGGCTAAAGGCGGTGCAGAGACTGCTGTACCATACTGATGTTGGCTGGAGGGAACCAGCATGCGCGCTGCTGAGGAGAGCTGGCGGATTAGGGTTGGACCGGCAGCTGTTCCTCATGAAGCTGGAGAGGCTGAGTACAGCAGGTCTCTCAGATTTTTACTCTGCAGTGCTAAGGGCCTGGCAGCTGCTAAGGCCCACGCGAGAAAGGGGTGTGGAGCCTGGGCTGTGGGTGTGGGACGAGCCTTTCTTCCACAACCCAGCCATCCCTTTGAGATCGGTTCAGTCGGCCACCCTGCAGAGGCAACTGATGGCAGGGGGTTTACAAAGGCTAGGTGACCTGAGACTGCTGGGAGAGGAGGGGTGGAAAACCCCGGAGGTCTTGGCGCAACAAACAGGAATAAAGTCTCTTAGGCTGCTGGAGAGATTCCTGGAGGAGGTCCAGGAGGCACTGTCTGAGCCGGTAGAGATGGTAAGGGGGATGTTTGAGAGGCCAAACACCAATGTTTCCGCCACTGCAGGTGACGGCAGAGACTGGAGACTGGCAAGGGGGTCTGGAGGACTTGTTCGATTTTAACTCTCCGAGCCTGGGGGAGTTTGAGGGGGTGGGAGGTAAAGCCCTCTACAACCTCTGTGTTAAGGTTAGGAACATTAGAAGCCTAACAGGAGTGAAGGCACATCAGTGGCAGGGGGTATGTGGGGAGGAGAGTATGGTGGGTTTTAGATGGAGGGGGCTCTACAAACCCCCAGTACGAAAGAGGTCAGGGGACCTCCAGTGGAGGGTTCTTCATGGAGCCCTGGCCACTAACAGGGTTGGGTTGAACCGGGAATCGGGCAGGGGTGTCCTTTCTGTAAAATTAAAGAAACTGTGATTCATGTGTTTTCTTTGTGCACCAGGTTAAAGCAATTCATGTCTCTGTTGGAATGTCTGTGTGAGAGGTTGGGGGAGGTTTTTACTGTTGGGATGTTTATAATGGGATACAGGTATTCGAGTAAGGAGAAAGCCAAATGTGTTTTGTTGAATTTTCTGTTTGCTCAGGCAAAGTTAGCTATTTGGCTAACAAGGAGGAACAGGGTCAAAGGTGGGGGGATAACAGACCCTTTACTATTGTTTAATGGGATGGTCTCTGCGCGCCTTAGGGTTGAGTTTGAGTTCTATAAAATGATAAAATGTGTCGAGATGTTTGAGGAGATATGGTGTGTTGGGGGGGGGGCTGTCTGTATTGCTGGGGAAGATGTTTTGGATATACGGTTGTAGGAGTGGGTACTGTTTTGGGTATTGTGATGGTGGTTGGTATCATGTGGTAGATGGAAAGGTGAGTATGGTACATGTATGCAGTACAGGATATATTTTGGGTTTTTATTTTTAAGGGGGGGTGAGTTTTAAATGAAATGAGAATGTTTCAGTAAAGAAAGACCAAAAGTCAAAGTCTCTCTCTCTCTCTCTCTCTCTCTCTCTCTCTCTCTCTCTCTCTCTCTCTCTCTACCTGACCAGATTCCTAATCAGCTGTACTACATTTCCCTCCCGCAATTAAAAAACTCAGTAAATTATCTTTAGACATGGCTTCTCATTTTTCCATTTTACATATCCCCATTGAAAATTATTTATCTAAACACAGCACTCTCTTCTGAGTGTGCATTCTGTGGCCCCCAAGCCATTTTCCACATGGGCAACCGTGAAGTCATATTGACACTAAACATATGGTCGGCCTGCTCGGAGATAGACTGTTGCAGACTCCCAATGTTTCACTTGTCTTAATGAATAATACCATGGTGGATTCAAGCGTCTGGAATTGCTGGGATTTTTATATTTATTACACCAACAATGCTTTCATGCATGAATTAGCAGCTTTGCATTTTCCTTCTGTCTTCTTTTTTTACATGGAGCTGGGGAATAATACAGTTTGTAATTTCATTTGCAATAAAATTAGGCCAGAAAAAAATTACGTCTTTCCAATGGCCCATTTTCTGTTTAAATCTGTGTTCATTGTTATTGCATACATCTTAACATACTGAGACAAATACTGTCAAAACCAATTATATTTTACAGTATCCATGTTTTATACATGCAGAATAAAACATGCAACATATTCCTTCGTAATTGAGAAACATCTGCCCTGGACTGCCTTGGCATGGTATTGTGCATTCAACCTTTCCTCAGTCCAATGAATATAAATATCATAACACTAAGTGACAGACTAGGTTATGAAAATAACGAACGCTCATAAATAGAAATTCCAAGATGGAATGTGAACATCCCCTTTAGACAGATAGAAGATATTTGTGTCTGGGTCCTGATTTCCCTGACCTCAGAGGGAGGGCAGAGATGGAGAGCAATGTAGAGAGAGTGGGGGTGGGTAGATACGGCGAGAGAAGGTAGAGAGAGAGTTTGAGAGAGAGAGAGAGAGAGAGTTTTAAACAACCTTTATTGGGTCGGGGAACCCACAACACGATAAACACTCATACCAAACCATGATTACACATCAATTAAAAACACAACACCAAATCTTCCTCCACAGTAACTAAACACAACAGCCTCTGAATACCCCATATATTCATAAAAAGATTCATATTTTTAACCATTTTGTAATAGGCAAAGTCAACCCTCAGTCTTGCTGCCAACATCCCTTCCGGCATTCTCACCACATCCACATACCCCTGTCCCCAAATATTGTTCTTTCAGGTCTTCCATACTGCTAATTTAGCTGCCCCTGACACAAAATTAAGCAAAAGAACGACATGCCTTCGACTAAACCTACACTTTAGCCCAAATAAAAACTGTTGGGAAGAGAGAACCTCTCCCAGAGCTGACAACCAGCTAGTGATCAAGTCAATCATCCCTACCAACCTGGGACACTGTAAGAACAAATGTGCCAGAGTTTCAGACTCAGCACAGAATGGACACCCTTCCCCCAACAGTAGGATCAAGGTGTACCAGATGCATATTGGTGGCTATGGCTCCATATATTATCCTCCATTCTAGGTCAGCTGTCCTCTTTTCAATAGGCAGGATGCATAAAGACCACCAACAGCCTTTTGGGGAGGCACCTGGACCAAACACACCCGCCCACCTCGTCGATTTTACCCCTTCCAGGGAAGAAGCACGGGACACTTTTACCCAGATTTTGTACATGGCCTTCTTTCCCACTGTCTTGAACTCCCCCAGCACCGGGTTACCGAAGGAAAGCAGCATCCCCACGTCCTCCTCGAATGCCCCCACCTCAGCACTAACATTTAGCACAGGAACACATAATCCAGACCCTCCATCCCCCGATCAGAATTGGAAGTGTCAGTCACATACCGCTGATGAAGTACTGGTAAGGAATTATAGACCTCAGCTACGACCTTTCTCAGTAGGCGAGATGATCGGATCCTCGCTCTTTCTCCCAGCTCGATCTGCTCCTACTCTGCATCAGATGACCCAGCTTGGTACACCCCACACCTAACAGGCATGAACGTAGGCTGGCTGAACCCATAGCACGGGACTGGATGGCAGTGTTGTAAAAAAGAGGCTCTTCAAAAAGTCACATCACGGGCCTCCCGGGTGGCGCAGTGGTCTAGGGCACTGCATCGCAGTGCTAGCTGTGCCACCAGAGTCTCTGGGTTCGCGCCCAGGCTCTGTCGCAGCCGGCCGCGACCGGGAGGTCCGTGGGGCGACGCACAATTGTCATAGCGTCGTCCGGGTTAGGAGGGTTTGGCCGGTAGGGATATCCTTGTCTCATCGCGCTCCAGCGACTCCTGTGGCGGGCCGGGAGCAGTGCGCGCTAACCAAGGGGGCCAGGTACACGGTGTTTCCTCCGACACATTGGTGCGGCTGGCTTCCGGGTTGGAGGCGCGCTGTGTTAAGAAGCAGTGCGGCTTGGTTGGGTTGTGCTTCGGAGGACGCATGGCTTTCGACCTTCGTCTCTCCCGAGCCCGTACGGGAGTTGTAGCGATGAGACAAGATAGTAATTACTAGCGATTGGATACCACGAAAATTGGGGAGAAAAGGGGGTAAAAGTAGTATAGTATAAGTATAAAAATAAATATATAATAAAAAAGTCACATCACAGGTGGCGTGTGGCCTTACGGGACTTGACAAGAATTATCCAAGCCTGCATAACAGACTCATAAAATGGAGTCAAGCCAGACAAATCACCCCGCTCCAGCTTTAAGAGGAAAATATGCTTGTCTAAGCCCAAACAGCCCGCTCTACTCATCAATGTATATAGGCTGTGTCGATCCAGCTAGAACCGTCACAGTACAACAGTCTCTAGGCTGCTTGAAGCCCGAAAGCCATGATCCTGGAAGAAATGTCCACCAGACCTTGCCCACCCTCGTGCAGTGGCAGGTACAGGGCCGCAGCTTTTATCCAATGTTGCCCAGACCAAAAGAAATTGACAAGGGTCCTCTGAAGCTCTTGGATCAGACCCCTGTAAAATCATTAGTTTGTGCCACAGGGTAGAGGCAGCTAGATTATGGGCTACCAGCACCCTTTCCCTACATTACAGCTGGAGCAGCACCCATTTCCACCTTGACAATCTGGCACACACTTTCTCCACTACACCCTCCTAGTTCTTTTTCTGAAAGACATTGGAGCCTAGAAAAACCCCCAAAGTCTTCATCCCATCTCTGAATCCCCCCTGGTAACCATGGAGCGGACCCCGTCTGAAGCTGACTTGCCCACAGCGATTCGCTCTTTTTCCAATTGACTCTAGCTGAGGAGGCTCCCGCATACACCTTTAAAGCGTTTGAGAGAACCTTAACATCCCTACCACCTGTAATAAAAAACGGTCACGTCATCTGCATATGCAGACAGTGATATCGTGGGACCCTTCATTACCCATAAACAACAAAGTATTGGTTCAATTGCCGGACAATATAACTGCCCTGAAATTGGGAATCCCTGCCTGATACCCCTTTGGACGGGGATGGGGCAACTCAAACCACCCCCCACCTCCACCATACATGAGGCCCCAGCATACAGTAAACTCATCCAGTAAACTCATCCAAGACAAAGAAAACATTCCCAAACACAAAGGCTTTCATTGTTTTGAACAAGTACTGGTGGTCCACACGGTTAAAGGCCTTCTCCTGATCCACAGAAAGTAAACCCACATCAGACAGTTTACAAATGTCTACAACATCTCTTATTAGATACAAGTTATCAACAATAGAGCGGTCTGGTACACAATAAGACTGGTCGTTGTGGACCAACAGCACCAATTACTCTTTCAACCTGTTTGAGAGACATTTAGATATCATTTTATTTCTACACACAGCAATGCAACAGGTCGCCAATTTTTTTGAGGAGCCAAATCCCCCTTTTTTGGCAACAACGGAAGCACAGCACGCTGACAGGATACAGGAAGAGAACCCTCATGAAAAGATTCACACACCACTTCATAAACCCCCCCCCAATAGACCCCCAAAATTGCATATAGAACTCAGATCGTAAACCTTCGATGCCAGGGGCTCGGCCTGATGAGAGCTGCATAACTGCTGTGGACAGCTCCTGCAGAGTAATGTCAGAGTCCAAAGCAACTCTCTGCTCAGGTCCCAATTGAGGAAGTCCATGTAACAACTGTTCAGTATACAGAGAATCACAATCCTCCGCCTTATAGAGGCCAGAGCAGAAATCCACGGCATGTTGGTGCATTTCATTGTCATACTTGGTCACCTTTCCATCAGGGAGACGAAGGCAGACCATCTGTTTGCGTTGCAATGTCGACTCCCCAAGGTTTTAAAAAAAGCGCTAGGAGCATCCATATCCTTGAGGGTAGCATGTAGAAACGACCTCAGTTCATGTCTCTGCCCTGTAAGTTCATGACTAGTCCGGGGTCATTCTGAGTGAGCGACATCAATTCAATAGATTTTTTGTCCTGTTCAAGGGTCCTGATAGTCTCTTTAACTTCAATATGAGACAGAGCAGTATACTGCTAACAAAACAATCATATTTGGGCCTTCCCAACCTCCCACCATTATCTCAAGGACTCAAATTGTATTCAAGGACTCAAAACTTTAAATGATAACTCAAGTCTGCTCCGGTGAGTCCAAAAACATAAAAACCTATTGCCGAAACAACATAACATGTTTCAAAGCCGGGTGTTTGCAACCCAACGGGACAATCTTAATTGAACTTGCAAACTTCCAAAACTGCAATAACTCGCGCTCCAATAGCTCATTGGGAATAAACGGCGGTACGTTCGAAATCGTTTCCCTTGTTGACGGAGAGACCAGCGGCGGAACTTGAATGCTCAACTGTTCGATCGACAAAACGCTCTTCTTTAAGAAAAAACACCACCGCTTTATTCATAAGCAACATTCTCATAGCCTACCTTCTCTCCTACGGTAATCAGAAACTTCTCCACAGTGACAGTAGTGTCACGCCCTGACCTTAGAGAGCCTTATGTCTCTATGGTTTGGTCAGGATGTGATTTGGGGTGGGCATTCTATGTTTTCTTTTCTATGATTTTGTGTTTCTATATTTTGGCCAGGTATGGTTCTCAATCAGGGACAGCTGTCTATCGTTGTCTCTGATTGGGAACCATACTTAGGTATCCCTTTTTCCCTCCTTTCGTTGTGGGTAGTTGTCTTTGTTTGTGGCACTTAAGCGTCACGGTAGTTGTTGTATTGTTTTTGTTTTTGTTGTTGTATTGTTAATGTACGCTCACAACACTGCACCTTGGTCCTCTTCATTCGACGGCCGTGACAGAACTACTCACCACCAAGGGACCAAGCAGCGTGCGCCAACCTGAAGGACGAGCTGGACCGGGGAGGAGAGAATGGCAGGGGACAAGACCCGGTCACGGAAGCCCGAGAGGCAGCTCCCCCAAACATTTTTTGGGGGGCACACGGGGAATTGGCGGAGTCGGAGTTTAGACCTGAGCCAACTCCCCGTGCTTACCGTGGGGAGCATGTGACTGGTCAGGCACCGTGTTATGGGATGATGCGCACGGTGTCTCGAGTGAGCATTCACAGGCCAGTGTGCTCTGTGCCAGCATCCCGCATTTGCCGGGTGGTAGTGGGCATCCAGCCAGAACGGGTTGTGCCAGCTCTGCGCTCGAGATCTCCAGTGCGCCTCCACGGCCCAGTGTATCAGGTGCCAGCGCCAAGAACCAAGCCTCCAGTATGTCTCCCCAGCCTGGTGAGTCCTGTGCCTGCTGCCAGAAACAGGCCTCCTCTATGTCTCCCCAGCCTGGTGAGCCCTGTGGCAGCTCCACGTACCAGACTGCCCATACGTCTCCTCACTCCAGTGATGATCCATGGCACGAAGCCTCCAGTGATGATCCATGGCAAGAAGCCTCCAGTGATGATCCATGGCACGAAGCCTCCAGTGATGATCCATGGCAAGAAGCCTCCAGTGATGATCCATGGCACGAAGCCTCCAGTGATGAATCTTAATCATGCATATAAAAAGGGAAACCACCAAGAAAAGTAAAACAAGAAGGAAAAAACAGGCGATCTAACTCCAGACAACACTCGCACTCGCTCACACAATTCCCAGCATGCACCAAACACTCCCAGCATACACAGAGAGAGAGAATGAGAGAGAGAGAGAGAGAGAGAGAGAGAGAGAGAGAGAGAGAGCACTGCTGCAGTGAGCTCCATCCTGAAGAAGCACACTGGGCTGGAGCAAAAGAGGAAGTGCAAATTGTTTGTTTGATTGCATTGTATTGGATGTTGTGTGGGTGGGTTTGTGCTTGTATGACTGATGTCTGTCAGTACATTGCAAATGCATGTTTTCCTCTCTGTATGTTTGTGTTGTGTGTGTGTGATTGATGTAAGGTGCCTTCGGAAAGTATTCAGACCCCTTGACTTTTTCCACATTTTGTTACGTTAGCCTGTTATGGCTGCAGCCCGACGTCAGCCCGACGCCGGTACACCTATGACAACATCCAGCTCAAGTGCAGGGCGCGAAATTCAAAATCTATTTTTTTAAAATATTTAACTTTCACACATTAACAAGTCCAATACAGCATTTGAAAGATAAACATCTTGTCAATCCAGCCAACATGTCCGATCTTTTTAATGTTTTACAGAGAAAACACCACATATATTTATGTTAGCTCACCACCAAATAAAAAAGGAGGACAGACATTTTTCACAGCACAAGTAGGATGCAAGTAGCATGCACAAGCCAACCTAACTAACCTAGAACCAACCTAAATAACCTAGAAAAAACTACCTCAGATGACAGTCCTATAACATGTTACACAATAAATCTATGTTTTGTTCAAAAAATGTGCATATTTTAGCTATAAATCAGTTTTACATTACTGCTACCATCATAGCTACAGTCAGAAATCGCACGGGAGTAGCCAGAGAAAATACAGACACCAACGTCAACTACTAATTACACATCATAAAACATTTCAGAGAAATATATGGTGGATAGCTAATGAAAGAGAAAGATCTTGTGAATAGAGCCAATATTTCCGATTTTTGAAGTGTTTTACAGCGAAAACACAATATATCGTCATATTAGCTTACTACAATAGCTAACATCACAACAGCATTGACTCAAGGCAAACGGTAGCATAGCACAGTTCGACAGATATATGAAAAAGCATCCCAAATTGGGTCCTTATCTTTGTTGATCTTCCATCAGAATGTTCTCCAAGGGGTCCTTTGTTCAGAAATGTCTTTATTTCGATCCAGAACGAACAATTTCCCTCTTGAATTAGCAAGCACACTGGCAGTGCGACGCTAACCTCTCCATCTTGAAAAAATTATTGCGTCGCATCACGTCTAAAGTCCAGAATACATTTCAATAATATAATTAAACTATATTGAAATAACATACTTTAGAATGATATTGTGACATGTATCAAATAAAATCGAAGCCAGAGATCATATTCACCTTTACAGAGTGTTTTCCAGGAGCCGAGTCCAGGTCCTACTTCGCGCCCAGAAAGAAAAATAAACTGCGCAACACTCACTCCAAGAGGTTGTGTTCAAATCCAGGAAGAGATAATCAAGTGATTTCTTCTCTCACTTCCGCATGACACCCAGAGGAAGGCGTATGACGTGTTTCTACAGTCCTAAGTGACATGCCCTTTTATAGACAAGGGCTTGAAGAGCGACATCGATTTTGGAAATCTCACATCCGGATAGGAAATGGGCTGTAAAAATAGTTCTGTTCCACTTAGAGAAATAATTAAAACGGTTTTAGAAACTAGAGACTGTTTTCTATCCAATAGTAATAATAATATGCATATTGTAAGAGCAAAAATTGATTAAGAGGCCGTTTGAAAATTGGCACATATTTTCCAGTTTTTCAATACGCCCCCTGCAGCCATAACAAGTTAAACTTATTCTAAAACAGATTAAAATAGTGAAAAACCCTCAGTAATCTACACACAATACCCCATAAGGACAAAGCCAAGACAGCAAATATATAAAAAATAAAAAACAGACCCTTTGCTATGAGACTCAAAATTGAGCACTGGTGCATCCTGTTTCCATTGATCATCCTTGAGTTGTTTCTACACCTCGATTGGAGTCCACCTGTGGTGAATTCAATTGATTTGACAATATTTAGGAAAGGCACACACCTGTCTATGCTCCCCATCCAACCGGACAGAGCTTGACAGGATCTGCAGAGAAAAATGGGAGAAACTACCAAAATAAAAGTTTTTAGCGTCATACCCAAGAAGACTTTAGGCTTTAGGCTGCCAAAAGTACTGATTAAAGGGTCTGAAAACGTATGTAAATGTGATATATCTTTGTCATTATGCGGAATTCTGTGTAGATTGAAAAAACTATGTAAACCATTTTAGTATAAGGCTGTAAAGTAACAACATTTGGAAAAGGTCAATGGGTCTGAATTCTTTCCGAAGGCACTGTATAGTTGAAGCCGGTAACAATGAAAATTCATGAAACCACGTACACATTTTGATTTCCAACCAACATAACCTCAAGCGACCCAGTCTACATCTAGACTGATGACAGTGGTGACTGTAAACACAATACAGCAAACCCTATTCCACCACAGCCCTGAAAAGGAATATTTAATTGAAATCTAAATATATACATATTTACATAGCCCATCTGTAAATAGCCCATCCATCTACCTCATCCCCATACTGTATTTATTTATTTATCTTGCTCCTTTGCACCCCTGTATCTCTACTTGCACATTCATCTTCTGCACATCAATCACTCTAGTGTCTAATTGGTATAATGTAATTACTTTGCCACCATGGCCTATTTATTGCCTTACCTCACTTTTCTAACCTCATTTGCACACACTGTATATAGATTTTCTTCAACTGTATTATTGACTGTATGTTTTGTTTATTCCATGTGTAACTCTGTGTGGTTGTATGTGTCGAACTGCTTTGCTTTATTCTTGGCCAGGTCGCAGTTGTAAATGAGAACTTGTTCTCAACTTGCCTACCTGGCTAAATAAAGGTGAAATAAAATAAAAAGTAAAAATATATTTCTAAGGTGATGGAGAAGTCAAAAGTAAACATATGTTTGCTAGTTAAAACTTGCCTTTCCGACTACTCTCAGAAAAGGCAAAGCACAGTGTTTACAGCAGAAAAAATACATTTCAAACAACAACTTGTGATTAGATTCGGTGACCATAAAGATAATGATGTTTATGACAGAAGTTATAACGTATGTATTAAAAAAGAAGTGATGCCTTGTTTTTATTAAAAGGGTGTTCTGAGGGTTTTAGGTCAAGTAGAGAGGCAGATGGGGCTGAAATATGGGCCAAAGACACTCTTGAACACAGATGGAATTCTCAGTTGCCTGAGATGGTCGCCCCGATGTCGAAACAAGTTAATATTACCCAAGGAATGTATAAAACATATACATCACTTAAATCTACCTAAGAAATGTCTTAAACGTCTTAAATACAGGTTCTTCAGTTAAACATTTCATTTTTACCTTACTTTGATGAGCCATTCCATAACTTTGCAGTCTGTAATTTCCCAACTCTGGTCCGTTCATTCACAATGGTATTTTTCCTACAGTACCATCAATCACCCTCTCTTTACACCACATCCCAGTTTACTGCATGGTCACAGAGTGCTGCATTAAACAAGCATAAGCATAGCAGCACAACACAGATGCACCCCCTAACCCTCTCTTCCCTTCCCTACCATGGTGGATGGATATTGATGACTGTGCAATACCAATTGGTGTAATTAATGCCTAGGTTGTATGGGAAGTACATTTATCACCACTGGGCCTTCCCTTTTTCACGCCCTATTGAGCCATTGGTACAGCCTGGCTGAGCAGAATCTTAATTGCGGGCTTGTCGTCGTCGTACCCCCCAGTTTAGTTGTGGAAACAGACAGAGCATACGCATACTGTAGGAGTGCAAACACACGGCAGCGCACACACAATCACATACTCTCTCTCTCGCATACACACTTTCTCTCACAAAAATACACACATACACACACTCACACTCTCCTATTCATACACACACATTATCTGGTCAGCTTCTGCTGGGTAAGGTAGTGGGAGCGCAGGGTGTCTGTCACACTCACACACCACAGGACACAGAGGAGATTACAGAACTCCAGAGGAAGCATCTCTCTCTGGTCTGGAGACAGGCAGGGGGAAGAGGATTTAGCTACAGCAAACACACACCACATGTCTCACTAAATACATGATTATTGAATGTGATGGAATTCTTCTGTATTTCACAGTACAATTATATCACTGTCATTGGAAATTTCTCAAAGTAGACAAACCATTTGTCATGTGTCCAATGTTTGCAATATATTAAAAGTATTTGGCCAATGTTTGCTATTAAGTCTGCATTTCAGATGTTTAAAGACCATCACATCACATGCAAAACCCCTGATATACCAACCACTTCCTTTTCTCAAAGCCCCCCCATAATATATTGAAAAGCACACTTGGCTAATTCCCTGAGGTCTTGTGAGGGGTAATGCCAGGGCTTTTTGATGAAATGCTTAAGGCTTTTGAAATTCACGCAAGATAAGTCTGTGTTTAGGGGAAGGAGATGAAGGGGGTGGAGGAGGAGGCGGAAGAGGAGGAGGAGGAGGGGACGACTCAGCCCAGTGACTAATTGAAAACATAAATGTCAGAGAGGAAGCGAGACAGAACGGTAGGGGAGGCATGGAGAGGGAGGGAGGTGCCCAGGGAATACCAATGAACGCTCATTATCATCACTGTGTTTAACTGGTTGGGCCAGGAACGATAATTAATGCGGGGCCAGAATGGATGGAGAAAGGGACGGAGAGGAAAATAGAAAAATGTGAAAATAGGAAGGTACAGAAAAGAGATGGAAAAACGAGAAATAGAGAATATGAGAAAGAGAGAGCTGAGAAGCTGAGCAACAGTAAAGAGAGTAAAAGCAACAAAGGGACATTTTGAAACAATGAGACAATTAAAAAAGTGAGGTGAATACATAGGTTTATGTCAGGTCATAGTGCTCTCCTGTACTATATGGGCCCGATTCCAACTTAGGATATTTCACCTTTCTTACTCACTTCCCAGTAATTTCTATTCAAACTTACCTTATGTAGGTGTACAGTGGCTTGCAAAAGTATTCAACCCCTTGGGGGTTTGTATCTATTGATTTACACAACATGCCTACCACTTTGAAGATGCAAAAAAAAATAGGTTGTGAAACAAACAAGAAATAAGACAAAAAAAACAGAACTTGACCATGCATAACTATTCACCACCCCAAAGTCAACACTTTGTAGAGCCACCTTTTGCAGCAATTACAGCTGGAAGTCTCTCGGGGTATGTCTCTATAAGCTTGGCACATCTAGCCACTGGATTTTTGCCCATTCTTCAATGCAAAACTGCTCTAGCTCCTTCAAGTTGGATGCTGTACACCAGCGAACCCAATCTTTAAGTCATTCCACAGATTCTCAATTTGATTGAGGTCTGGTGTTAAGTGCCTCCTTGAAGGAGGGAGGTGCAGGAATCAGGAGCAGGAGAGCAAGGAAGTTCCAGTGGCACAATAGTTTATTCCGGAGTCCCAACTCAACAACAACATGGGGGGGAATACGCCCAAACGAGGTCGCCACACACAGGGAAAATAAGCGATACACATGGGGGAGAAATCTCTTCTCCTAAACACATACCAAACCGGTACAACTGCCATGTGAAAGAAAACCCTGTGGTGCAGACACGCACCCCTAACAAAGTAACCACAGCAAAACAATCCCTCACAAAGACTAACAGGCAGCGGAGGTAAATAAACACACCAATTCAACTAATAGTACACAGGTGTAAACAATACAGATAGAGACAAACGAAAAGGAAAAATGGATCGGTGGCAGCTAGCAGGCCGGCGACGACGACCGCCGAGCACCGCCCGAACAGGAAGAGGAGCCACCTTCGGTGGAAGTCGGGACATCTGGGCTTTGACTAGGCCATTCCAAGACATTTAAATGTTTCCCCTTAGACCACTTGAGTGTTGCTTTAGCAGTATGCTTAGGGTCATTGGTCTGCTGGTAGGTGAACCTTCGTCCCAGTCTCAAATCTCTGGAAGACTGAAACAGGTTTCCCTCAAGAATTTCCCTGTATTTAACGCCATCCATCACTCTTTCATTTTTTGAAACAAGTAATTTTTTTCATTTCACATCACCAATTAGGACTATTTTGTGTATGTCCGTTTTGTGTATGTCCAAATAAAAATCCATTTAAATTGCAGGTTGTAATGCAACAAAATAGGAAAAACACCAGGGGGATGAATACTTTTGCAAGGCACTGTTTTATGGGCTTTGCAGGAGTGGTTCCCTTGCGTGCGCTGAATACATTTTTATTCAACTGCTGAAAACCCTCACACTTGCTGGCCAACTGATTTTAATTCAATAGGGTTTTCAGTACATTTATCTTAAGGCATTCCTTTAAATATGGTGTACCTTTTAGTTAGAATTTTGTCAACAAACTCGAGAGAACAAGTTCTGAAAATTAGGGATAAATGAAAGAAAGCCATCTATATATATGAATATTCGTCTACGTTTCAGCACCAATTGGTAGATTTAAAAATACTCTGATCTTGTAGATTATTTCCTATTTCTGAATCATATATTTTTTTTTACCCTTTACTCATGAAGGAAAGGAAAAAGTTTGTTTGATTCATTCTGAAAATTGCCACATTTAGTTCTTCAACCCATGGGAACGTTGGAAGATTAGTGTACATATAATTATAATAGGGAAAATAGTGTTCAATATTAGGCTATACCCCCTGCACTAAGAATGAATTGCGCCATGCACCTGGTTCACCTGTTACGGCATGATCTGCGTTACGCTCCATAATGATTTACTTAGCCTACATGTCTTTTTTTATATTATTAACTGTTACTAATGATCCTCAGCAACATCCACACGGACGTGACGGCGTTTACAAAATAAGAAGATTAAGGTAAACGAAACAATGTCATTAAATGGAATGATAATGTTGGCTATACCAGCTGAAGGGAACTAACAGTAAATTGGCAGATGAATATGGTTATAAGGCCTACTGCATAGTGGCACAGTATTTCATAAACTTTACTTTCGGAAAGTTGATATGTTGATATGCTTCAGTTTGCTACCATATGACTGGTTTCACATTTGCCTCCAGCGATTGTAAGCTAAAATGATCTAAAAAAAGAGTAATATATACACTGCTCAAAAAAATAAAGGGAACACTTAAACAACACAATGTAACTCCAAGTAAATCACACTTCTGTGAAATCAAACTGTCCACTTAGGAAGCAACACTGATTGACAATAAATTTCACATGCTGTTGTGCAAATGGAATAGACAAAAGGTGGAAATTATAGGCAATTAGCAAGACACCCCCAATAAAGGAGTGGTTCTGCAGGTGGTGACCACAGACCACTTCTCAGTTCCTATGCTTCCTGGCTGATGTTTTGGTCACTTTTGAATGCTGGCGGTGCTTTCACTCTAGTGGTAGCATGAGACGGAGTCTACAACCCACACAAGTGGCTCAGGTAGTGCAGCTCATCCAGGATGGCACATCAATGTGAGCTGTGGCAAGAAGGTTTGCTGTGTCTGTCAGCGTAGTGTCCAGAGCATGGAGGTGCTACCAGGAGACAGGCCAGTACATCAGGAGACGTGGAGGAGGCCGTAGGAGGGCAATCAATCAATCAAGTTTATTTTATATAGCCCTTCGTACATCAGCTAATATCTCAAAGTGCTGTACAAAAAACCCAGCCTAAAACCCCAAACAGCAAGCAATGCAGGTGTAGAAGCACGGTGGCTAGGAAAAACTCCCTAGAAAGGCCAAAACCTAGGAAGAAACCTAGAGAGGAACCAGGCTATGAGGGGTGGCCAGTCCTCTTCTGGCTGTGCCGGGTGGAGATTATAACAGAACATGGCCAAGATGTTCAAAATGTTCATAATTGACAAGCATGGTCAAATAATAATCAGGAATAAATTTCAGTTGGCTTTTCATAGCCGATAATTAAGAGTTGAAAACAGCAGGTCTGGGACAGGTAGGCGTTCCATAACCGCAGGCAGAACAGTTGAAACTGGGACAGCAGCAAGGCCAGGTGGACTGGGGACAGCAAGGAGTCATCATGCCCGGTAGTCCTGACGTATGGTCCTGGGGCTCAGTTCCTCCGAGAGAGAGAAAGAAAGAGAGAAGGAGAGAATTAGAGAGAGCATACTTAAATTCACACAGGACACTGGATAAGACAGGAGAAGTACTCCAGATATAACCAACTGGCCCTAGCCCCCCGACACAAACTACTGCAGCATAAATACTGGAGGCTGAGACAGGAGGGGTCAGGAGACACTGTGGCCCCATCCGAAGATACCCCCGGACAGGGCCAAACAGGAAGGATATAACCCCACCCACTTTGCCAAAGCACAGCCCCCGCACCACTAGAGGGATATCTTCAACCACCAACTTACAATCCTGAGACAAGGCCGAGTATAGCCCACAAAGATCTCCACCACAGCACAAACCAAGGGGGGGCGCCAACCCAGACAGGAAGATCACGTCAGTAACTCAACCCACTCAAGTGACGCACCCCTCCTAGGGACGGCATGAAAGAGCACCAGTAAGCCAGTGACTCAGCCCCTGTAATAGGGTTAGAGGTAGAGAATCCCAGTGGAGGGGAACCGGCCAGGCAGAGACAGCAAGGGCGGTTCGTTGCTCCAGAGCCAGCAGCAGGACCGCTACCTCCGCCTTTGTGCAAGGAGGAGCAGGCAAATTTGTGGCCTTCTGGAGGTCATTTTGTTGGGCTCTGGCAGTGCTCCTCCTTGCACAAAGGCGGAGGTAGCGGTCCTGCTGCTGGGTTGTTGCCCTCCTACGGCCTCCTCCACGTCTCCTGATGTACTGGCCTGTCTCCTGGTAGCGCCTCCATGCTCTGGACACTACGCTGACAGACACAGCAAACCTTCTTGCCACAGCTCGCATTGATGTGCCATCCTGGATGAGCTGCACTACCTGAGCCACTTGTGTGGGTTGTAGTCTCCGTCTCATGCTACCACTAGAGTGAATATTAATTAATATATTGTAATTTACAACTTGATAAGAGCTAGCTAAATGAGTAATCAGTTTGGATAAGGGTATTGTAAATACACTGCTCAAAAAAATAAAGGGAACACTTAAACAACACAATGTAACTCCAAGTCAATCACACTGCCAGAATTCAAAAGTGACCAAAACATCAGCCAGGAAGCATAGGAACTGAGAAGTGGTCTGTGGTCACCACCTGCAGAACCACTCCTTTATTGGGGGTGTCTTGCTAATTGCCTATAATTTCCACCTTTTGTCTATTCCATTTGCACAACAGCATGTGAAATTTATTGTCAATCAGTGTTGCTTCCTAAGTGGACAGTTTGATTTCACAGAAGTGTGATTGACTTGGAGTTACATTGTGTTGTTTAAGTGTTCCCTTTATTTTTTTGAGCAGTGTATTTACAATACCCTTATCCAAACTGATTATTCATTTAGCAAGCTCTTATCAAGTTGTAAATTACAATATATGGAGAATGCTTTTATTTCTATCAAAAATTAAGAAGATGCTTTTCCCACCTGGAACCGTCAGGTTCACTCAAACTTATTCATGGTTTCCTTGCACGTAAAGGTGGTGAAAATCTGAATAATTAAGTCACGGTCAGAATACAGCGTATTTGTAGACAATCCTCCGCCACACCTTCATTTCTTAGATATCTTAACTCGGTTTGGAATCGGACCCTGTGTGTTTATGACTTTGTGTGGGTGGCCAATTGTGTTTGTTCAAACATAATCCATAGGAGACCATCTTTGTCTATATCTTCAGCCCAAGTAAAGCTTTCAGCTTGCCAGGACAATACCATGTACTCAGTTGTGTAAAGTAACTAAGTAAAAATACTTTGAAGTACTACTGTCGAGGAGGTAGTATAATAAAAGAAACAACTTATTTTATTAGAATACTTGCAATTCTGGAGCGGTTAACAATCACACAGGTGCAGAGTTATGCAGCGTGCAATATATATTGTGTATTACGGGTATCGTCCCATGTCGTTCAACGAGGTTTACCCTCACTCTTTTGTTTGGGTACAGTGTTTTTGTATACGTGTTTGTTTTGGGTGTATTAAATCCCCCTATTGTGTATTCCTGCGCTTGTCTCCATGTCTGATATGGGCATAAAGCTTAAATTCTTGTTTCTCTAACTGCACTGTCCAATTTACAGTAGCTTTTACAGTGAAAAAATACTGCTATTGTTTGAAGAGTGCACAACAACAAACTTCTATCACAGCAACTGGTTTGATACATTCACCTCTGAAGGTAAATAATGTACTTACATTCAGTAATCATGCTCTGATTTGTCATCCTGAGGGTCCCAGAGATATAATGGCTTTATTTACACATTAGTAAGAATGTCTCACTCCATGTTGAAGAATGGCCTTTATCCCTTTATTCAGATTACAATCGCTCACTTTCAGTAATTTGAAAATTAGATCTTCTCCATAATTTTGTAATTGTTGAAACAAAGCGATAATTATTATTATTAACCCTGCATTAGAAGTATATAAAAGCCCCTCAGAAATTCTCACAGATAAGGTTTGCCCTAATGAAAAATGCTCCTTAGATATTAATTTAGAATCCTTCAATCCTCTAAATAGAATTATTCGCGGAGAGTCACATCATTGAAAAAAATACTTTTAGATATACTGTAGGCGACATGAGTCTCACTAGTGTTGAGTAATGTGCGTTAAAAGTGTTGTAGGTCTTATATATTTATTTTTATTTAACCTTTTGTCACGTTCGTCGTAATGTGGAAGAAGAGAGGAGAACCAAGGCGCAGCGTGATACGAATACATTCTTCTATTTATTTAACATGAAACGAAGAACACTTAAACATATCAACACTTAAACCAATCAAAACAACAAAACGAACGTGAAGCTATATATATATAAAGTGCAGACACAGGCAACTTACACATAGACAATAACCCACGAAATACCCAACGGAATATGGCTGCCTAAATATGGTTCCCAATCAGAGACAACGATAAACAGCTGCCTCTAATTGAGCACCAATCTAGGCAACCATAGACATACAAACACCTAGACTAGTGAACACCCCATAAACATACAAAACCCCTAGACAAAATAAAAAACACATACATCCCCCATGTCACACCCTGACCTAACCAAAATAATACAGAAAACAAAGATAACTAAGGTCAGGGCGTGACCGTACCCCCCCCCCCAAAGGTGCGGACTCCGGCCGCAAAACCTGACACAGAAGGGGAGGGTCCGGGTGGGCCTTCTTACGGCGGCGTCTCGGGTGCGGGATGTGGACCCCACTCCACCATAGTCATTACCCGCTTTGGTGGCGCCTCTGGAGCGTGGACCCTTGCAGCGAGTCCCGGACTGAAGACCATCGTAGAGGGTGCCACTGGACGGAGGGGCAGCTCCGGACTGAGGGGTAGCTCAGGACTGAGGGGCAGCTCCGGACTGAGAGGCAGCTCCGGACTGAGGGGCAGCTCCGGACTGAGGGGCAGCTCCGGACTGAGGGGCAGCTCAGGACTGAGGGGCAGCTCAGGACTGAGGGGTAGCTCCGGACCGAAGGGCAGCTCCGGACTGACTGGCAGCTCTGGACTGACGGGCAGCTCCGGACTGAAGGGTAACTCAGGACTGAAAGGCAGCTCCGCACTGAAGGGCATCTCAGGACTGAGGGGCAGCTCAGGACTGAGGGGTAGCTCAGGACTGAGGGGTAGCTCCGGACTGAAAGGCAGCTCCAGACTAAAAGGCAGCTCCGGACTGAAAGGCAGCTCCGGACTGACGGGCATCTCTGGCAGCTCCTGACTGGCGGGCGGCTCTGGCAGCTCCTGACTGGCGGGCGGCTCTGGCAGCTCCTGACTGGCTAGCGGCTCTGGGAGCTCCTGACTGGCGGGCGGCTCTGGCGGCTCCTGACTGGCGGACGGCTCTAGCGGCTCAGGACAGATGGGCGGCTCTGACGGCTCAGGACAGACGGGCGGCTCAGGCAGCGCTGGACAGATGGGCAGCTCCGGACTGAGGGGTAACTCAGGACTGAGGGGCAGCTCAGGACTGAGGGGTAGCTCAGGACTGAGGGGTAGCTCAGGACTGAAAGGCAGCTCAGGACTGAAAGGCAGCTCCGGACTGAAAGGCAGCTCCGGACTGACGGGCGGCTCTGGCAGCTCATTACTGGCGGGCGGCTCTGGTAGCTCCTGATTGGCGGGCGGCTCAGGCGGCGCTGGACAGACGGGCGGCTCTGATGGCTCAGGACAGACGGGCGGCTCTGATGGCTCAGGACAGACGGGCGGCTCAGGCGGCGCTGGACAGACGGGCAGCTCTGGCGGCGCTGGACAGACGGGCAGCTCAGGCGGCGCTGGACAGACGGGCAGCTCAGGCGGCGCTGGACAGACGGGCAGCTCAGGCGGCGCTGGACAGACGGACAGACGCTGTACAGACAGGAGCAGGAACAGGGCATACTGGACCCTGGAGGCGCACAGTAGGCCTGGTGCGTGGTGCCGGAACTGGTGGTACCAGGCTGGGAACACGCACCTCAAGGCTAGTGCGGGGAGCAGGAACAGGGCATACTGGACCCTGGAGGCGCACAGTAGGCCTGGTGCCTGGTGCCGGAACTGTTGGTACCGGGCTGGGAATACGCACCTCAAGGCGAGTACGGGGAGAACGAACAGGGCATACTGGACTGCCGAGGCGCACTATAAGCCTGGTGCGTGGTGCCGGAACTGGTGGTACCGGGCTGGGAACACGCACCTCAGGGCGAGTGTGGGGAGGAGAAACAGGGCTTACAGGGCTCTGGAGACGCACAGAAAGTCTGGTGCGTGGTGTTGGCACTGGTGGTACTGGGCTGGGGACACGCACCTCAAGGCGAGTGCGGGGTGCTGGAACTGGAGGCCTGGTTCGTGGGGCCGGCACCGGAAGACTGGTGCGAGGGGCTGCCACAGGAGAGCTGGTGCGTGGGGCTGCCACAGGAGAGCTAGTACGTGGGGCTGCCACAGGAGGTGCAGGACTAGGGAGGCGCACTGGAGGCCTGGTGCGTGGGACTGGCACTGTCATTACCAGACGGTTAGCACGCACCTCAGGAAGAGCCGACTCAGGTAACATCAAATCCCGGACACGCTCCGTCTGGCTGATGTCGTGCCTTATGCACCAACACAGCAAATCCCTCATTTCACTCTTCTCCAATATCCCCATTAATTCCTTCACAGTCTCTGCTTCACTCCCCTTGCTCACCTCCAATTCCACCCAGACTGGCTCTGGTTCCATCTTCGGCTCCTCACGGTAAGCATGGGAAGTTGGCGCAGGTCTCCTACCTGAACTCGCCACACTCCCCGTGTCCCTCCCCCAAGAAAGTTTTGGGGCTGCCTCTCAGGCTTACAGCCGGGCTGCCGAGCTAGCTCCTCATAATGCCGCCTCTCGGCTTTCGCTGCCTCCAGCTCTGCCTTGGGGCGGCGATATTCACCCGGCTGTTCCCATGGTCCCTTGCCGTCTAATATTTCCTCCCAAGTCCATTGCTCCACAAAGCGCTGTTCCTTCCTTTCACGCTGCTTGGTCCGGTTGTGGTGGGTTATTCTGTCACGTTCGTCGTAATGTGGAAGAAGAGAGGAGAACCAAGGCGCAGCGTGATACGAATACATTCTTCTATTTATTTAACATGAAACGAAGAACACTTAAACAAACTACTCAAAACAACAAAATGAACGTGAAGCTATATATATATATAAAGTGCAGGCAACTTACACATAGACAATAACCCACGAAATACCCAACGGAATATGCCTGCCTAAATATGGTTCCCAATCAGAGGCAACGATAAACAGCTGCCTCTAATTGAGAACCAATATAGGCAACCATAGACATACAAACACCTACACTAGTAAACACCCCAGAAACATACAAAACCCCTAGACAAGAAAAAACACATACATACCCCATGTCACACCCTGACCTAACCAAAATAATAAAGAAAACAAAGATAACTAAGGTCAGGGCGTGACACCTTTATTTTACTACATAAAGGTTTACTTACTCTGCTGGTGTCTTGACCCAGTTTATTCCCTCATTTGCAATGCAAACCATAACGAATTACTATGGGAATAAATGGAAGAGACAAGCAAGACATCTTAATAAACGTATACATTTTAAAACTGTTTTTTTTATTAACCCTGCATTACAATTGTATAAAAGCTCCTTAGATATGAATTTAGAATCATCTCAATTGAACTAGATCTACTACTGTACACGGGCATTTTATGGATCTGACAGTGTTTTCATTTAGAGTTTCCGGTAAAGAAATGTGTATGTAGAAGGGTAACTTCCTTCACCAGTTCTCTTACCATTTTGTACAATTGTGTGATTAGACTACCAGTTGGTGTAACTGTAATGTTATTTCTCTTAAGAGGAATTTTGCTCTTCACTATCACAATATTAAACACTTTTAAATGCATTCATGAAATAAATCACTTTAGCCGACATGTTGCGGTTCATCTGATAAAAAATACCTAAAGTTGTATTACAAAAGTAGTTTGAAATGTTTGGACAAAGCTTACAGGTAACTTTTGAGATATTTTGTAGTCACGTTGTGCAAGTTGGAACCAGTGTTTTTCTGGATCAAACGCGCCAAATAAATTGACATTTTGGATATATATCGACGGAATTAATCGAACAAAAGGACCATTTGTGATGTTTATGGGACATATAGGAGTGCCAACAGAAGAAGCTCGTCAAAGGTAAGGCATGAATATGGCGCTCTGCATTTTCTCAGGCTTTTTGCCAAGTGAGACAGTAGCGTCTTGCCTAAACTCAGATTTTTGGATATAAATATGAACTTTACCGAACAAAGAATACATGTATTGTGTAACATGAAGTCATATGAGTGTCATCTGATGAAGATCATCAAAGGTTAGTGATTCATTTTATCTCTATTTCTGCTTTTTGTTACTGCTCTCTTTGGCTGGAAAAATGGCTGTGTTTTTCTGTGACTTGGCTCATATCTTACATAATCATTTGGTGTGCTTTCGTCGTAAAACCTTTTTGAAATCGGACACTTTGGCTGGATTTACAACAAGTGTAGCTTTAAAATGGTGTAAAATACTTGTATGTTTGAGGAATTAAAATTATGGGATTTCTGTTGTTTTGAATTTGGCGCCCTGCAGTTTCACTGGCTGTTGACGAGGTGGGGCGCTACCGTCCCACATACCCTAGAGAAGTTAAGAGAGTTTATTCGGAAGACAGCAGCTCTATAAACACTCTTCAGTGGTGCCCCAGGCTATTCATGAGTTAATTGTTGCATGGTTTAATTCAATCACGTAGTCAGTTAAACGCTAGGTATTCAGTTTGATAAAATAGCCTGTCATCTCACTTAATCATAGTCAGAGAAACAACAATGAGAAAATGGTTTCTCATATCAAGTCTATCCAGTCAGTAACCATGTCCACGTGAGCACAGACATTATGCCAAATGTAATGGAACCACCCTTTTTCCAGAGTGTATAAAAGGACCCGTGACGAAATTCACATCAGACCAGAAAAACATGGAGCGGTGACTGCACATTGAAATGGTAGGAATTTAAATAGCATAATTGCATTATGTATTAATCAATGTGTAATCCATCCTGTTTGTGTTTATGTATTTCTGTGTGATTTATTTAGTTTGTTACTAAATAAATAATTAAGCCAATTTGTATATCGCTGATTCATCATCTACGCTAGGGTTCGTGCAGATATCCAATAATTTTGCGACGTTCAGAATGACACTGATGAGGTAAATAATAATTAATGAATTGACTGTGACTGATGTAAGAGATATTTATATCTTTAGAGTTTAGTCGTGAGATAATAAATAGTTAAATAAACTTTCCCGTGGTGCCGCTGGATTACTAATGAGTTCATTGATACATGATTCATTTAATCATCGTAATAATTTAACTTTGGTAATTGATTTGATAAAATAACAGTCAAACACATCAACTCCTCTAGTTCCACAATGAGATAGTGTGTAGGCCAGGCAGCAGGCTGTTAGCCAGCCTGCCAGCTTAGTGGAGTCTTCGGCTAGCAGAGTCAGTGTAGTCAGCTCAGCTATCCCCATTGAGACCGTGTCTGTGCCTTGATCTAGGTTGGGCAAAACTAAACATGTGTCACGCCCTGACCTTAGTATTCTTTTTTTTCTTTATTATGTTGGTTAGGTCAGGGTGTGACGAGGGTGGTATGTGTTGTTTTTGTCTTGTCTAGGGTTTTGTATGTCTAGTTGTGTGTGTCTAGTCTAGACATATGTAGGTCTATGGTGGCCTGGATTGGTTCCCAATCAGAGGCAGCTGTTTATCGTTGTCTCTGATTGGGGATCCTATTTAGGTTGCCATTTTCCAGTTTTGGTTTGTGGGTTATTGTCTATGTTGATGTTGCATGGCTGCACTCCGTGTTTATAGCGTTCACGTTCGTTTGTTATTTTGTATAGTTTGTTAGTGTTCTTCGTGTTCAGTCGTCTTGTATTAAAATATGTATTCACATCACGCTGCGCTTTGGTCTCCTCACTACGACGTTCGTGACAACATGGCGGTGTTCACTTTAGCAATCTCACTGGAATAAAGACCTCCATTCCTGTCATTATTGAAAGATTGTGATATCTCACATCTCAAAATAGAGCTAAATAATGTTAGATCCCTCACTTCCATAGTCAATTAACTAATCACTGATAATAATCTTGATGTGACTGAAACATGGTGTCACGACTTCTACCGAAGGTAACTCCTCTCCCTGTTCGGGCGGCGCTCGGCGCTCGGCGTCGCCAGTTTACTAGCCGCCACCGATCCCTTTTTCCTTTTCTGGTTGTTTTGTCTGTGTTCGTTTTCACACCTGGTTTCAATTGCGTTTATTTCTGTGTGTATATAGGGCACCTGTTACCTGCCTTATTTCGTGCGGGATTAAGCTTGTGGGTATTTTTGCGCTCGTTTATCGTTGGTATTTCTTGTTCTCGTTATTACGCACGTGTAGTTTATTTTCGGAACTGAGTTTGTTCCTCCGTGCGTTTGGCACGAGTTTCGGTTTTGTTTTCACTGATCTGCACTGTGAACTGTGGGACCTTATATAGACGGATCTGTGCCAATTTTGTATTGGTGGACTATGTATATATAATTATTATATTAAACACGCTTCTCAGTATCCCTGCTCTCCTGCGCCTGACTCCTACACCTCTCACCGAGACGCACCTTATCACACATGGCATAAGCTTGATGAATTTACTGTGTTAAATGAGGTTTCTCCTCCAGTTTACACTAGTGATCATATCCCCCGCGCATCCCGCAAAGGCGGAGGTGTTGCTAACATTTACGATAGCTAATTTCAATTTACAAAAAAATGACTTTTGAGCTTCTAGTCTAGAAATCTATGCAGCATACTCAATCACTTTTTATAGCTACTGTTTACAGGCCTCCAGAGCCGTATACAGCGTTCCTCAAGGAGTTCCCTGAATTGCTATCAGACCTTGTAGTATGGCAGATAATATTCACATTTTTTGAGACTTTACTATTCACATGGAAAAGTCCACAGATCCACTCCAAAAGGCTTTCGGAGCTATCAGAGACTCAGTGGGTTTTGCCCAACATGTCTCCAGACCTACTCATTGCCACAGTAATACTCTGGACCTAGTTTTGTCCCGTGGAATAAATATTGTGGATCTTAATCCACATAATCCTGGACTATCGGACCACACATGTATTATGTTTGCAATCACAACAAATAATCTGCTTAGACCCCAACCAATTATCATAAAAAGCTGTGCTATAAATTCTCGGACAACCCAAAGATTCCTAGATGCTCTTCCAGACTCCCTCCACCTACCCAAGGATGTTGGAGTACAAAAATCGGTTAACCACCTCACTGAAGAATTAAATGTAACCTTGCGTAATACTCTAGATGCAGTCGCACCACAAAAAAAACATTTGTCATAAGAAACTAGCTCTCTGGTATACAGGAAATACCCGAGCCCTGAAGCAAGCGTCCAGACAATTGGAACAGAAATGGAGCTCCACCAAACTGGAAGTCTTTTGACTATCTTGGAAAGACAGTACAGTACAATATCGAAGAGCCCTCGGTGTTGCTTGATCTTCCTATTTTCCCAACTTATTTGAGGAAAATAAGAACAACCCAAATGTGTTTTTGATACTGTTGCAAAGCTAACTAAAAAGCATTCACCAAGAGAGGATGGCTTTAACAAATTCATGAATCATTAGAAAGCAAATTTCGGACTCCTCTTTAAATCTGCGTATTCCTCCAAAGCTCAGTTGTCCTGAGTCTGCACAACAATGCCAGGACCTAGGATCAAGGGCGACACTCAAGCTTTTTAATCTTATATCTCTTGACACATTCATGAAAATAGTAATGGTCTCTAAACCTTCAAGCTGCATACTGGACCCTATTCCAACTAAACTACTGAAAGAGCTGCTTCCTGTGCTTGGCCCTCCTATGTTGAACATAATAAATGGCTCCCTAACCACCGGATGTGTACGAAAATAACTAAAAGTGGCAGTAATAAAGTCTCTCTTGAAAAAGCCAAACCTTGACCCAGAAAATATAAAAAACTATCGGCCTATATCAAATCTACCATTCCTCTCAAAACTTTTAGAAAAAGTTGATTTGCAGCAATTCACTGCCTTCGTGAAGAAAAAACAATGTATATGAAATGCTTCAGTCTGGTTTTAGACCCCATCATAGCACTGAGACTGCACTCGTGAAGGTGGTAAATGACCCTTTAATGGCGTCAGAACAAGGCTCTGCATCTGTCCTCGTGCTCCTAGACCTTTGTGCTGATTTTGACACCATCCTGCTGTAGTCCACATCACCAACAAATTAACATGGTTCAAGCACACTAAGACAGTCGTGAAGGAGGCATGACAAAACGTATTCACCGTCAGGAGACTGAAAAGATTCGGCATGGGTCCCCAGATCCTCAAAAGGTTCTAGAGCTGCACCATCGAGAGCATCCTGACTGGTTGCGTCACTGCCTGGTATGGCAACTGCTCAGCCTCCGACTACAAGGCACTACATAGGGTAGTGCGTAAGGCCCAATACATCACTGGGGCCAAGCTTCCTGCCATCCATTTTTGACACATATGCGGTGTCAAAAACTGTCAAAGACTCCAGCCACCCTAGTCATAGACTGTTCTCTCTGCTACCGCACGGCAAGCGGTACTGGAGCGCCAAGTCTAGGTCCTAGAGGCTCCTAAACAGCTTCTAACCACAAACCATAAGACTACTGAACATCTAATCAATTGGCTACCCAGACTACTTGCATTGCCCCCCCCCCCCCCCCCCTCTCTCTTTGACAATGCTGCTACTCTCTGTTATTATCTATGCATAAGTCACTTTAATAACTTTTCTCACATGTACATATTGCCTCAATTACCTCGACTAACCGGTGCCCCCACACATTAACTCTGTACCGGTATATCTTGTATATAGCCTCGCCATTGTTATTTTACTGCTGCTTTTTAATTATTTGTTACTTTATTTCTTATTTTTTTAGGTATGTTATTTAAAACTGCATTGTTGGTTAAGGGCTTGTAAGTAAACAATTCACTGTAAGGTAACCATCCTGTTGTATTCGGTGAATGTGACAAATACAATTTGATTTGATTTTGATTCGCTGGATAATGTCAATTGGCTGAGTGTTTTGTTTAATGCACCAGTCAGCAGGTAGCTACTGCCAGACAGGCAGTAGAGGATATTTTTCAAAACCTATTTACATCTTTACTCAGAACCAATGGTGTACAAAGACACACAACTCCAAAGATCTCATTCCTCATTCACTCAGATGTCCATTGACGGGTTTTCCAAATAAGAAAAATAGGTAATTGATGGGATTCAATGCTATTACTGTTTATCAGCAAATCTTAGTGTTTCACAGTTTTCACACTGAGTTGGTGTGTGTGGTTGTAAGAGCTTCTGCTTCTATGCCACAGCATTGTATGATCACGCAAACTGATCATCAATTTAAGTAACAGGTCACTGTCTTAGTAACAACTCTCTCTCTCTCACACTCACTGTGGCCCTCTAACTCTCACCCCCCGTCCTTCCTTCACACTCCTACAGTATTGCTCTCTTTCTCTCCCTCTCTCAATCCCTCTCTCTCTCGCTCTCTCTCTTTCCCTCTCTCTCGCTCTCTCTCTTTCCATCGCGCTCATCCATATCCCCTCAGGCCAAACACAGCCTATTGTATTCTTCCATTATGCCAACACATGTTGACACACTGAGAAAACTGTCACTAGTGCTCCAGCCCGAGATCATCATCATTTTGCTGCTTCCCGAGGTGTGTATGTTTGTTCGTGTGGGTGTGTGTGGGTGTGTATGTGTGTGTATTTGCTGCACTGATTGACACCCTATCAGCAAGATTAGACTTGAACTCTCATTTGCCACCAGTAGCTTTACATGGACCCAGATCACTCCCCAGGTAAACAAGTAATTTCTAAGTGATGCAGCAGGAGTGACTACAGTATATAAACAAGGCATTGAATCAGTCTCCGAGCGCTGTAGGGCTCTGCATCAGACCAGCTGTGATGCAGGTAATAACACTGACTCCTGATGACTGAAGGCACTGTTAGAATGTGTGTGTACGCGTGTGCGAGTGTATGTGCGTATAAGATACTGTATGTAGTCCCAGTAATGTTCTAGATTATACTATTATGTGATTTATAGCTAACACATAATCAAACCCACAACATAACCGCAATGACAGATCTTTGAAAATGGAGAAGGGAGAGGGTGTCAGATGGGCAAGAATATTGTTGTGACATACAGTAGATACTCACTTGATTAACTGTTTACACAGAAGCTGAACAAGGATTCAACATTCTGCTCATAAAACCCTACAGCTTAAAAAATTGAACACTGCAACATGCAAAATGAAGATACGACACAAAGTGACTCGATTTATGAACGTCTACATAAGAACAGAACATGATGCGTGTTAAGACTTCAGAGCATCAACCCTAGATCACATAGTGTATGTACAAGAATTATGCAAAAACAACACATACATGTAAACGCATTGAACCTAAAACACCAACGCACATATGTGTTAAAATCATGCATGCATAAATATATATTATGCACACATAACAGGTGCTATTTTTTGCTAGAATACACAGAATGATTGATAACCACAAAACCCAAGGGAATACGAGCTTATCTATTTTTCTCCATTCCTTATTTAGTGGATGCACGGCACATATGGCCACTTGAATTAATTGATCCCAACAAAAATGGAATCCTATTAGCTAATTAACGAACAGTTGGGTCTGTGGTTCCAGATATACATGCTGGGAATCTAAATTAGCAAGGCCTGTTCAATTCAAATGACAGTCAGGGTGTGTTGTATCTTGTTCTGTTTCCTTCCATTTTGTAATTCGATATGATCATTTAGATGTCCTCGCTGTCAAAACAACTGTTGGTACAGTTGGAATTCAAGTTATCAAGTTATATTGTGTGGCTGTACTAAGAATCTGAAAGGTATTGTGTGTGTATGACACGTGTTATCTACTTTCATATACGGCAGCAATCACATTTCCCCTTAGGAAATCTGATTTCACATCATTATTTACATGTTTGCACATTTTGATTTACATTGTGATAAAAACATAGGTAGACCAAGAGAGAGCAGAGGGGAAATACAGATGAAAATGTCTGGATTGTAATATAGCCCAGATCTGTATCTTTGGCCCTCAGCCACGCAGTGGATGTGTCCCAAATGGCACCCTATTCCCTATACAGTGTGTTAATTTTGACCAGAGGAGAATTGGGGGCCATTTGGCAAACAGTTATTCGGGGATTCACAATACTCCTCTACACCTACAATATAAGGTCATCACAGCCACCCAGCATACAGTAGGTGATGAGACATCTGTGGGTGGGTGGGTGTGTGTGTGTGTGTGTGTGTGTGTGTGTGTGTGTGTGTGTGTGTGTGTGTGTGTGTGTGTGTGTGTGTGTGTGTGTGTGTGTGTGTGTGTGTGTGTGTGTGTGTGTGTGTGTGTGTGTGTGTGTGTGTGTGTGTGTGTGTGTGTGTGTCTATTTAGCATTTTAGTGTGACTGCATGTATGTGCTGTCGGCTATACGCATGAGTACATATGAGGGAATGCCAATGCATTTTCATGGTGCTGACAGATGCAAAGCTTGAGGCAGAAAGGTGAGCATCCATGCGGGCTTTCCTTGCTCTTGCTCTCCTTGGCACTGCTTAATACAGAACTCATGCTGTGTAGAATTAATGAGGTCCCCACATACAGGGAGGAGCAGAGGAAGGAGGGAAAGAAGAAGAGAGAAAAAAAGTCAGGTGATGTGAATCTCATCTCCTTGTCGAGCCGAGTCGCCTAGTAAGGTCAAGCAGTGTATATCACTTATGTAGTCCGAGGCATTCAAATCATTTTCAGACCTCGGAAAGGCTAAATGTAGCCAATCTCATGTGATCCCCTGTCCCCCAAGCTGCAAGTAAAACAATTCCATAGTGGAGGAGAGATGCTACTGTAAACGCTGGAGCCTTGTTACACATGAGGCAAGCTGGGGTTTTAATCCCATACATAAATGTAACACCGGCCCGGTCAGAACGTGTGTGTGTGTGTGTGTGTGTGTGTGTGTGTGTGTGTGTGTGTGTGTGTGTGTGTGTGTGTGTGTGTGTGTGTGTGTGTGTGTGTGTGTGTGTGTGTGTGTGTGTGTGTGTGTGTGTGTGTGTGTGTGTGTGTCGGACGGAACGAGGCTGATACCAGGGTGTCACACCGTGAAAGTACACATCAAAGCAATGCCGCTCGCTGGGCCAGTTTTGCATAATATTATGTAATTTGTAGAATACCCCTCAAGTGAATTATAGTATGAAGAAGCTCTTGTTAACTCTGTTTTCTTAGGCAAGTGTAAAATGTACAATTATCTGATATCAATTAATGGATATTTTCTAATATAAATGTTTATAAAACTTCAAGGTAAAATCAAAAGTCAATCAAATGACCTGTTCAACGTTGCAACCATCACGGTGGCTAATTGAGATAATGGATGGCCAGTGGAAGAGAGATCATCTGTGATCATGTGACTAATGTCATCTGTGTGATCTAGGGCCCGATTCAATCAGATCTGCAATAGTATCGCGGAAGATCGGCATTAAAAGTTAAAGGTCATTTTTGATTGAGCTGACATATGCAGTGTTTACCATGAATGCAGTCTCCACAAACGGGTCATCTTTATCAACCCAGGACAGAGAGATGGAGGTAGTTAGGAGAGGATGGTGTAGGCAATGGACAGCTCAGAACATTCCTCTCTGTTATGGTATGTATACATCTCTCATTAATCTAAACCTCCATCTAATGATTATGGATTGTTGGCAAATTGCTACAGATCAAGTCCTGTATGTTTTTTATATACACTATATATACAAAAGTATGTGGACATCCCTTCAAATTAGAGGGTTTGGCTATTTCAGCCACACCCGTTGCTGACAGGCATTGCTTGAAAAAGTACCCAATTGTGATACTTGTGTAAAAGTAAAGATGTGACTGACCGCCTTGATTCAGTCTTATGTAGAAAAAATTGAAATTGTGTTTTTTACATTGGATAAAAGCAGAGACACAGAGCTACAAAATGGTATATCATACACTGCATTTGAGGAACAACGGGACAGTAACTCTGCTGTGAAAGTTAATACCATAATGGAAAATTACTCAAGTAAAATTGAAAGTCATCCAAAAAAATACTACTTCGGTAAAAGTCTAAAAGTATTTTGTTTGAAAATATACTTAAGTACCAAAAGTACAGGTAATTGCTAAAATATAGTTAAGTATCAAAACTAAAAGTAAAAGTATAAATAATTTCACATTCATTATATTAAGCAAACCAGAAGGCATACTTTCCTTGTTTTCTTTTTAATTTACGGATAGCCAGGGGCACACTCCAACAAGAATGTGTGTTTAGTGAGTCTTCCCGATAAGAGGCAGCAGGGATGACCAGGGATGTTCTCTTGATCTGTGTAAGCTGGACCATTTTCCTGTCTTGCTAAGCATTCGAAATGTAACGAGTACTTTTGGGTGTCAGGGAAAATGTATGGAGCAAAAAGTACATTATTTTCCTTTGGAATGTAGTGAAGTATAAGTCAAAGTTGTGAAAAATATAAATAGTAAAGTTCAGATACCCCCAAAAATTACTTAGAGTACTTTAAAGTATTTTTACTGAAGTACTTTACACCACTGCTGACAGGTTTATAAAATCGAGCACACAGCCATTCAATTTCCATGGACAAACATTGGCAGTAGAATGGCTTCACTGAAGAGCTCAGTGACTTTCAATGTGGCACTGTCATAGGGGGCCACCTTTTCAACAGTCAGTTCATCAAATTTCTGCCCTGCTAGAGCTGCCCCCGGGTCAACTGTAAGTGCTGTTATTGTGAAGTGGAAACGTCGAGGAGCAACAACGGCTCAGCCGCGAAGTGGTAGACCACACAAGCTCACAGAACGGGACCGCTGAGTGCTGAAGCACGTAGCGTCTGTCCTAGGTTGAAACACTCACTACTGAGTTCCAAACTGACTCTGTATGCAACGTCAGCAGAAGAACTGTTCGTTAAGGGGCTTCATGAAATGTGTTTCCATGGCCGAGCAGCCACACACAAGCCTAAGATCACCATGCGCTATGCCAAGCGTTGCCAGGAAGGGTGTAAAGCTCGACGCCATTGAACTCTGGAGCAGTGGAAACGCGTTCTCTGGAGTGATGAATTTGGCAGTCCGACGGACGAATCTGGGTTTGATGCCAGGAGAACTCTACCTGCCCCAATACATAGTGCCAACTTTCAAGTTTGTTGGACGAGGAATAATAGTCTGGGGCTGTTTTTCATGGTTCGGGATAGGCCCCTTAGTTCCAGTGAAGGGAAATCTTAATGCTACAGCATACAATGACATTTTAGACGATTCCATGCTTCCAACTTTGTGGCAACCGTTTAGGGAAGACCCTTTCCTGTTTCACCATGACAATGCCCCGTGCATAAAGCAAGGTCCATACAGAAATGGTTTGTTGATATCGTTGTAGAAGAACTTGACTGACCTGCACAGATCTCTGACCTCAACCCCATTGAACACCTTTGGGATAAATTGGAACACCGACTGCGAGCCAGGCCTAATCTCCCAACAGCAGTGCTCGACCTCACTAATTCTCTTGTGGCTGAATGGAAGCAAGTCCCCGCAGCAATGTTCCAACATCTAGTGGAAAGCCTTCACAAAAGAGCAGAGGCTGTTATAGCAGCAAAGGGGGGACGAATTCCATATTAATGCCACATACTTTGGTCATGTAGTGTAATTACCCTATTGTTGATCATTTCGATTGATATCTATTATATACGTTCGAGCTCACATGTTGCGTTTCCCATCTCATCTGTGTTGAAAGGTCACGTGATAGGCTGTGCGCTAGTCACCGGTCATTGTGGGTAATATATAATGTGGCGTTAAAGCACCCTGGGAGCCTCCTGGGTAATAACTGGTAACCTTCCCACCCTGCCTCACACCTGTCATACCTGACCCCGCCCTTTCAGCCGCACCATTTGACACAGAGAGAGCTGTCCATTGTCGGATAGGATCAATTGCAAAATGATTGATGGGTGGGATTGGTGTTTTCATTGGATGAAAGGCTTGTGTCAGAAATGCACAATACCCACACGGGCATTCAAGCGCTTACGCACACATGCACATACACACAAATCCATTGAGAAAGTAAGTGTAGCAACATTTCTCGGATTCAAAGATAACTTCCTTCAGTGAGTGAAGTCTATTACTGTGTGTGTATGTGTTTTGACTTTTCCCCTGAGTGTGTTACAGTTTGTGTGTCTGTCCTCGCTGTGAATGCAATAAAATGAAGCCATAATGACATCATCCTCGGGGGTGTGATAGCCAGTGAAATAAACTGTGATAGAATTTATATCATCACAATTAAATCAAAGTTATTGCAGGAGTTTTCTTCTGAAGTTCTTTATTTGTTCATTCCAGAACACATAAAAGTTGGCTTTCAATCTCTCAGTGCATCGGAAAAATAAATATGAAATAAAATCAATTTAACAAAACTAACTCCTTTTCCTTGGATACCATTTCCTCCTTGGATGTACCAGAAAAATAAACATTTTAAGACAAAACATTTCAGGGGATATTATAGTGTAATTCTTATATAGTTTATGGAAGAATTCAGCTCACTGATAATATTCTGGGTCGTTAGTTTGCTCCATTGGGTTTTAATGGGAGTGAAATTCATTTCTAAATGTCGTCCTCTCTTTGCACTGTGAGCGGTGATCAATGATGTCATTAATTAGCTTACATACTCTGGCTTTGGGTACTGGTTCTGCTTGCTTTGATCTCTCTCTCTCTCAACCCCTAGCTGTCTCTCTAACGGTCTCCTCTTTTTTTTTAAGACCAACACGCCTTCCATGGCCACCGCCTCCATGCCTTTCAGGGTTCTGATACTACTGTACCTTTTCTTGTCTTGATCTTCCTCCATGTCCCACGTTATCTCTGGCCTGGTTGGTCCAGGAACATGACAGGAACCCAGGAAGGACCTCCTTCCTGCTTATCACATTGCCCAACCCCCCCCCCCCCCCCCCCCCACACACACACACACACACACTACACCATGTATCTCACAAAATAACCTGACTGGAGGTTGCATACTCTAGGGCAATCTCTCTATCCTAGACCTGAGTCGAGTCCCAGACCGCATCTCACGCAAGTACACAGGAAATCAGTGTGTTAGATACATGGATGTGGAAGAACTAGATAAGCTCTGTTTAGATGCTATTGGTGTAAAAAATATATAGAATGCCTGATTATCAATGGATTTACCTAATTGATCACCATGGAAATAACCAATTCTAAGGATGTGGCATCTTGAAATGTTGTTATTCAAACAGTAGAGCGAAAAACATGGAATAGTTTGTATGTGTACTGCACAGCATGTTTTTTTCTGTAACTGTGGTTTCGCAAACTATAACTCCATACATTATGCATGGAATTGTTCATTTTCAAAAGCCCTGCTTAATTCATAGAAATGGTCTTCCACAACAATTCCTTGAAATGCATTGCTTAAACATTAATTACATTCACATTCATTCTAATTTGTCTTCATTTCCCTTTCCCTGGATAGGAAATGTATATTTTCCTGCTGATTATTCCACGCTTTATAGTAATATAAATGCAATTAGAATTTCAACATATTTTAAACCAAATTTGTCCTGTATTCATTTGATCACAGAAACAACATTTTTGGGAAATATATTATTTGAAAAGGGATCAGAATAAAAAAATACAGAGAGACAAATACATTTTTTCAGCCAGGGGAAATCAGACACAACAATGCAGAGAGCAACTCTATGTGAGTCCTATGAGTAATCACACTGAGCATAAACCCCACAGAACATATAACACAGCTATAATGCAAACACTTTTTATCACACCACTCTCTTATGTTGGAAAGCACCATTGTGGGAGTTGAGAGAGAAAAAGTTTTCCAAATTATTGAACTTTGGAGATGTAACTTTACGGTGCATTATAGTTTTCTATTAAGACACCATTGGTGCTGGGGTGGGTGCTAATCAGAGCGTAGGGAACTGAGCGGAATGGATCCTTAATTACCTGGCCTGTGGTCGCCTCATACATCACCCAGACATATGGGCCAGATAGCACACACACACACACACACACACACACACACACACACACACACACACACACACACACACACACACACACACACACACACACACACACACACACACACACACACACACACACACACACACACACACACACACACACACAGATGGGCACACACTGGCAGACACAGACCAACAGACCCACACACACAAAAACACGCTCAGACACACAAATACAAAGGTCAGTGTTTCACTCTATTATAACGTTAAACTTTTCCCTTGAGGTTATGTATGCATTTTTGATGGGCTAGCAGTGCACTAGTATGTATACAGTATATAACAAAACATATACTACTACTACTAATAATAATAATATGAATGTCAATATATATAGTGGTTGATTAATGGCTTGTATGAAACCACACTAATTCAAACCAATAAAAAGTTTATACCATATAGTTTTACCATGTTATATTTTAATTTCTGCACAGACGAAAATGACAAGCAATTTATTTACAGAAACCTGTACAAAAGCAAATTACATTATGTAAAAGATTTCATAAATAGAAGTGGGCTTGCGTTCAATACATTTTGCCATGTTCAGCTAAGCTGCGTGCATAGTGAATCATAATAAACGATGATAAACGGTTTCCTCAATTTCCATATCAACATCCAAGTCGCAGGACAAATAGTTTATGGTTAATATCACAAATCTCAACACAGACTGTGAATGCTCAACAACTAATAGAAGAGAGAGCTGACTAAACATACACCTCAGGTAGCAAAAATATACTTTTTTAATATATATTTTTTTAAACCAAACTTGACAGTCATCTGTGGATTACCAGGTCAAGGAAAGACCAATTGATTTTCTCCCTGTTTCTTTTCTATCAGATAATATTGCACATTCAGAAGTAAGCACAAGTAGCATATTGAATGTTTGAGTAAAGAGTTCATCAAAAAAGCTCATATATAACTCCCTCTATATCACTTTCTCAGTCTTTCTAGAAACAGACATGCAATTTCCTTTATGTTATAACACAACGAGAACCTACTACACAACTTCTCTATTGTTTCCAATACTGTGTTGAAATGTTGTAATGTACGTGTTGTAAATGTGTGTTTGTGAGTGTGTATTAGGGCTTGCTGTACATCCTGAGGTGTGTATTCGGTCAGCATCTCACCCTCGCGACTTTTTCTCAACCTCCATATTAGCACTTCTAGGCTTCCTCGCATCCTGAACAGTCAAATGTCTCCAAGTTTTTCTTCTGCCAGCCCCAATGTGTTCAATCCAGAAGAGTGTTTCATGCACATAAGGTTGTCGCACTGAACATGTACATCAGCAGAACACCATAGGATAATAATTGTTAGAATATATTGTCATTATTACTAATATTAAGCAGTACAAAAAGTTGTAATTTGGTTAATGAAACCACACTATGCTAGGAATGGATATTCATACCTTGAACATTCCACATAAATACCACATCAAGAGCACTCTGTGTCAATGTACCACACTGTATCTACTGTATCAGGCTTACCGACATTTGACTGGTCACATCCCGAGAAGCCAGAAGGTCATTGGATTTTTCCTCTATCGTATAAGAATCTTCAGGAGTTATTTAAAATTTGACATAAATACCATCCTCACTACTTTTAGAAAGCAACTCAGCATAATTGATTTTGTACCATTCCAAACCAACATTGAATCATACCAATTGGTATAAAAAGGCACAATTGCATAATTTTGAATTCACTCTATAGTTTAGTTTTTTTTGACATTTTTCTTTTTTACAGAAGCACTCTAAATATACAAATTGTCAACAGAAAATATGACAAAAAAATAAAATACACAAATATGATTATTTCCAAGGTTCTGACTGTTATTGTATATCACATAGATCAAAAAAGAGAGAGAGAAAAAGGGGGGGATGGAAATGCAATGCCAGTACAAAGTTGCAAATCGTCTTACTGTACTATATAAGTCAGACATTACAGGTGAGCAACCTTGAACTGAATGTATGTTAAAACTGTAGGGTTTGTTCACTGGAATGGGGAAAGTTCTGGAAATTTGTCTGACAGGAATGAAAAAAAAACAATCAAAGAAATATGATGGAAAGTTTAAGAAATATGCTAAATAAACAGACATTTCTTCCTCCTCAAACTGATATACTAAGTCATACTACATGGCTAATGTCAGTTTAGGTATAACAAAAGCAAGCAACAAGATGGACATCCATGTTCACAGGGTAAGGATATTTTTGTATTTTCCTTTCATTTTTTTTCTCCTTCTGAGTAAGTAAATTCCCTTTAAACATGCAATAAAAAGTACATATGCATGTATACAGTTTATAAGCATAGGAACACTTCTTCGAACGACAAGTAGTACTTACAGATTGGTGGACTGCCAAAAAGCAGTCTGTTTCGAACCAAGGGGTTAGCTAACATACAAAAGGGTTTCCATTGCATCTGATATTTATCTGATATTCTTTTGCTCGGTTATGGTGGCAAGACCTTGTGCCTACTCACCAGTGAAAAAGACCACTTGCGATGGGTAAGGAGGAACAATGTCTTCATATTGTGTGTGTTTCTGTGTATATGTGGTTGTCCAAAATAGTTTGCCTACATACCTACCCGTTTGCCTACATGTCGCACCCTTGCTCAATTCAACATATGCTCTCACTATACACTTACACATATGCATGTATTTAAAGCAACTTGTAGTAGTATTGTAGTTTCTCCCATGTACCTTCATGCCAGTTTCTTGTTTCCTATGCTTTGGTTTCTCTCGCATACTAACTTGTAAGATGCTAAACTGGTGTCTTTTTCCCCAGTTTGTGACTGTACATCAATAGGTATTTTCGATTGTAATTCATTGAGATGATTCTTGCTTAAAGATGTCTGTGCCATATGGAAATGTACTTCCACCATTAGTGACATCTCCATTCATGGGTAGTTGGACCTTGTTAGAGTACTATGCTTATCATTATGTGATAGAGAGTGTGGTCATGTCAGCGTTGTGTACAAAATGGTATTTATTGCTCATTCTAGCACACACCTGAACACAAAATAATGTTAACGGAAAAACTTCACCACATAGCTTTCCTCGACCAGCTCAACCTACCCTATCATGCATACTTTTACATACCCAGCATTTTTCTCAATGAACTCACCTCAACTCTACCATGACATGTTAGCTGTGTGTTGATTGTGAATTTGTGTCTGCTTTTCTATGTGGGAAACTTTCATCTGAATAGGAAGCAATATATGCACAACCACGTACAAACATATTACGGACCTCAAGCAAAGACCGGCAACCAGTTCAGATTGGTCATGGTTCTAGATAGAAACTTGCATCTCCAATGTATTTTTTGTCTTCAACTTTCAGGCCATCCAAAGATAGAGAAAGAGAGATAGAGAAGGGGAAAGTGAGCTTTAAAGCATTGGTCTGAATCGATGTATATGTCCAATGTTCACTTCTATAGGTGTCTATGAAAGAGGCAAAGAGAGTATTATATGCACACTGGTAAATAAGCATACTTCGACATCATTTCATCATTCACCCTGTGGGTCAGGGACTACTGTGGCTTGGATATTGCCAACCACATTGACTCCATTTAGTCCATTTTGTCAATTATATTCTCCTATGAATGAAGCGATACACACAGTCTCATCCACAGGACAGAAAGTTAAAGCGTAGTCTTTCCCAAATGTTAACGATGATGCCATGCTAGTAGCCTTCGCAGTCTGTTGTTGTTTGGTTGTGTCTTGGGTCTCTTTTTGAATGAGAAAGCAACATTGAATCATAAACTGTTGAAATGCAGAATCCAGAATCCAGAGTGAGTAGCACAAGGGGGTCATGACACGTGACGTGATATATGACACATTACTGTATGTAGGCTATATGACGCTTGCATGAGGGTGGGTCCCCAAAAGGCATGACATCGGTCCTTTGTCACATGTCTCATTGTCACACTCAAACTAGTTCACAAGTACAGTTATAGAAAAAGAGCGGAAAATAAAGTAAGATCCTCTTTTGTACAGTACAGTCTTTAAGAGGTGGGGTCAGGGAGAGATAATGCATGCACGTTTTATGGAAATGAGTTGGTCAGGCAGCAGTAATGTTCCCATTGGCCGGCCAGCAGCAGTTACCCAATGTCTCGCTTTGAGTCCCACCAGTAGCCCCACCCTCTTCTTCCTCTTGCAGGATATGGTCAGAATCTGAATTCTAAAAGGGATTACGTTTGTATCCACGTAGCTTTTAGCATTGTTTCATGTTGTTGTCTTGGAGAAGGGTTATCCTTGGACCTTTCCTGCTCAGCCAAGGTCCATTTGGTACAGTAAAAAGTGTCTTTAGTTGTTGTCGTTGTGGTAACCTACTATATTGTTGATGTTTATGTACCATGGCGCTACTTCCCCCGCCACCCTCACAGATAGACCTCCCGGCGAGTGAGCGTGCCGCAGGGTGAGGGCTTGTACTCCCCGGTGGGGGCCAGAGGGATCTCCTCAATGGGGTGACCTACCACCCCCTCTTCAACCCCCGGCGGGCTAAAACTGGGCGAGCCGAAGCCCTCGTAGGAGGACGAGGAGGAGGCTGTCTTCTTGTTGAGCAGGTTGCGGTTGCGGTCATTGCCCAGCATCACGTGGGAGGAGGGGTCTCCATTGGACATGGCGGCCAGGGCTTCCTGGCTGCCAGGATGCTGCTGCTGCTGCTCGGGAGGGCTGCTGCCGCTGCCACCGCCAGTCATGAAGGTGGAAAGCTTTGGTTGTTGGGTTGTGGTTGTCTTGGGCCGGCGCTCAGGCGATGTGCGCACAGGCATCCAGCAGGAGTCAGAGTGGCCGTACTCATCGCATTCCCGGGTGCACTTGCCTGTCATGGCTACGTCGGGCAAGGTCCGGGTGTCTGAAGGGAAGGAGAAGAGAGAAGGGTCATTAGTGAAAGTGTTCCGTTTCGCCGAAGTGGGACATAGCTAGATATTATTAATAGAAAAGCTAAATCTTAAAAGTTGTTGTTAGGTTATGGTATGGGACACATTACATTTGTTAACAGGAAGTTTATGTCTCTGCCATTAGATGCGTTAGTCTGTACATCTCGACGTTGAAAATTGGATGACAAGAAAAATAAATCGAATTAGGTTCGGTTGCCATGGTTACCGGTGACTATGCTTTCAATTGTATCATTGGCAAATGTATTTGGATTTCATTGATACAATTGCTTGTGCTTTCATGCAATACACACACCACATGAACAAAACAAACAAAGTCTAAGTTAAAAAAGAACACTGCACCGCACGACGACAACATCTCAAACTGAAAACAGTGAGTCATAGCTGAAATAATGTCATGCTTCAAAATGTGGAGCGGGTGCAAATTGTGTTTCTCCTAAACCATTGTCTAATGATGTGCAGTGCTATCTACTCTGTATGTCGGCGTATGCTGCTGTACTGTATGTAGACATGTGTGAGTATGTTAAAGAGAGTGTGATAACATCCTCTATATAAGCCAATTTCTTATTTAGAGATAGACAGAGTCACAGTCTGATCTAGGTAGCCTGCTAGTCAATCACATCTAATACTACGGGCCTTAATCATTTACCAGACAGATGAAGGAAAATAAGATTAACTACAGTACATGTTATTTGTTCTGAAAGATACATTGTATTCATTGAACGCAGCACTAAAACCTTCACTGCAACTAGTGTACAATGAATATCACCAATAGAGCTACTATTATGCCACAACTGCCACCGGTACTATGAATTTTTAGTATTGTTACTTACTGATTTTTTTTTGCATGAAAACAGATCAATAAATTAACAGACGAGTGACAGAAACGATATATCTTATGCGACAGAACAATCTACCTCACAAGCTCAGTTCTAAGTTAAAAGCTAGATGTTCAAAGCTGCCATTGCCAGTGTTACAGTACATAGATGCCATGTTAGATGTGGTCTGCTAATGACCAGAAAGATGTGAGGTATGAAGAAAAAAAACAAGCAAGAGGGGGTGAAGTGCAGACCTCGAAAGCATGCTGCCCCGCCCTTAAAATGTTATTTTAACCATGGCTTACTTTTAATGCTCTTTTTCTCCTGTAAAGGAAGAATAGAATATAAATCACTGGTTGTGCTTGGCATTGTAGGCACTTTCAAAATAGACCGTATGAGAAATTCCCCACTACATTGAATGAGACTACAATTCAATATAAAAACAAGGCATCAATGAAACTAATCAAAGATATGTGCAGGAACATGTATAGTGTGAATCGAGACTTATATAGATAGAGATATAAACAAAATGATCGAGAGAAGAGAGGGAGAAAGAATGAAAGCAATATAGTTCTGTTGATTGGAATGTTTGATCCCCATAATGAATTGCTTTGCTTGTCTGGTTAGAAGGAATCTTATAAAATCTGCATCTTGTATCAAATACATCATGACTGCCATTCCTCTGTTTCTGTGTCCCTTGCCTTTTCACCACCGATATGCATGTCAATACAAAAAAATCGCTTGTAGCCATGGATCGTAACAAATCCATATGCAGTCGGTGCTAAGGTAGTAGCTACAGTACCTGCAGACCTAGACAAGACATTTGGTGGATTTTCCATGTTATTTGTGAACCATAGAAAAAGATTAATTTCAGCAAAAAATACACTAAACAAAGAGAATGGAATCATGGCAACCACTGTTGATTGCTAACATGCCAGACATTAATGGTGAAACGGTAACTACAGCTGTAGAATGGATGGAAAATGGCAAAAAAATAAGAAAGAAAGAAAGAAAAGACAAAAGTAATATATCTCCTTTCTCCCCAGAGTGACGCTTGATGTTTGAGCATTCAGGTAGATAAAACCAGAGATCACATATCTGTCTGACCAAAGAGATGCCTTTGCTTGGGAAGAATTGCCCTGATTGGCTCTTCCACCCAGTCGGCCCTACAATTCAGCCATCAACGTTTTAGTCCTGAGCTGCTACCCACACCCCGGCCCTCTCGCTCCCGAGTGTCGGAGCTCGTCTGATCGCCCTACTCACCCTCTCGCCCCAATCATACTCCCAGCACCTCGGAGAGAAAGGAGAGGAGGGTAAGAGGAGGCCCTCTCACTTCGCTAAGGTCTCGCGGGTATACTGTCCAGCCTACAGCTATCACCTCCACTGCCCTCAGTGGAGAGATAGGCCTCTGCTTTCTACTGAGAACTGCAACAGCATATATCATATCATGCCACCTATAGTGATGTTTCTCACAGGGAAAACATCTAGCTAAACCACTCGTTTTAACAGCTGAGCTGCTAATGCTGATGCTATTATGGTCACAAACCTTTCCAACACACTTTTTGTTTTTGACTGACATACAGAAACTATTATAAAAATACAAGATGTGATGACTCTAAGCTATGCATGCTATGTTACTTTCTCACATATTTCTCCTATTGTATTACAAGTTGGTCACAAGCAGGAGAAATAGAAAAACAAACCATTGCAATCTCTGTACGAGCGTGCATTGAACGTTTTTGATCAGAAACCATCCACTGGGCACAAACTGGTTGAATCAACATTCTTTCAATGTAATTTGTCAACGTATAGTGACGTGGAAAATACATTGGGTTTCTAAAAAGTAATCAATGTTAACTGTTGTTTTGAGGGTGACTTTTCACCCACGGGATTATGTCATCATGGTGTTAGCAGTTCATGTTACTATTCAATAACACAGACCCCAAAGCAAATCAGAGGGAGGAAAATAGGTTTATTCAAAGAGAACAAATCATGCGGGGAGGTAGATGGTAGATGTTCATTCTCCCCTGTCCTCAGTGATTCTCCTCAGTGATTCTCTTCCGTGATTCTCTCCACAGAACAAAGGGACAGGATGTAGTTTATAAGCCCTAGCCTGTGGTTGACCAATTAGAATTCCTTGCAATAAAACTGGGCCAATGGCCAAATAACAAGTATGCTATTTCAGGTTCAATGTATAAACAATTTGGACCAATGAGAACTTGCCATGTAGCTATGAGTCCCGGACTGAAATTCCTCCCATGTCTCTGACCCATTGATCATTAATCTCCTATTACAGAAAAAACACTATTTCCATTGATCGTTAGTACTCTATTGACCTCTCGTCCTCTGCGCCGTGTATTTATCTTGGAAATATTCTTACAATGGTAACCAATTTTCTACACAGACAAACCTTTTATAAAATATACTGAATTTGTACCTCTGAAGCAATGTCAGATCTTCAATGGTATATCCACTATCAGAAAACAACAACATTTGGCTTGGCAGGACCTCCAACAGGAGAGTTAAGCTATCTACAGCTTTCCATTTGGTTTCCCATCCATGGTTTTACCACCACCTTTAGCAGCAGTCTCTCTGTACGTCTCTAAGAACTTTGCACACCTGGATTGTACAATATAAGCAAATTATTCTTCAAACTCTGTCAATTTGGTTGTTGATCATTGGTAGACAGCCATTTTCAAGTCTTGCCATAAATTTTCAAGACGATTTAAGTTAAAACTGTAACTAGGCCACATTCGATGTCATCTTGTTAAGCAACTCCAGTGTATATTTGGCCTTGTGTTTTAGGTTATTTTCCTGCTGAAAGGTGAATTCATCTCCCAGTGTCTGGTGGAAAGCAGACTGAAGCAGGTTTTTCTCTAGGATTTTGTCTGTGCTTAGTTCCATTCCATTTATTTGTTATCCTTAAAAACTCCTCAGTCCTTAAGGATTACAGAAATACCCATAACATGATGCAGCCACCACTATGCTTGGAAATATAGAGAGTGGTACTCAGTAATGTTTGGGGTAAATCCAATACAACACCTAACACTTTGTATTCAGGACAAAAAGTGAATTGCTTTGCCACATGTTTTGCAGTATTTCTTTAGTGCCTTGTTGCCAACAGGATGCATGTTTTGGAATATTTTCATTCTGTACAGGCGTCCTTTTTTCACTCTGTCAATTAGGTTGGTATTGTGGAGTAACTGTAATGTTGTTGATCCATCCTCAGTTTTCCCCTATCGCAAACATTAATCTCAGTAACTGTTTTAAAGTCACCATTACCCACATGGTGAAATCCCTGAGCAGTTTCCTTCCTCTCTGGCAACTGAGTTAGGAAGGATGCATGTATTGTTGTAGTGATTGGCTGTATAGATGCACCATCCAAAGTGTATTTAATAAATTCACCATGCTCAAAGGAATATTCATTGTCTTTTTTTTATCCATCTACCAATAGGTGCCTTTCTTTGCGAGGCAATGTAAAACCTCCCTGGTCTTTGTGGTTGAATCTGTGTTGGAAATTCACTGCTAGACTGAGGGACCTTACAGATAATGGTATGTGTGGGGTACAGTGATTCCATGCAACTTATTATGTGACTTGCACATTTTTACTCCTGAACTTATTTAGGTTTGCCATAACAAAAGGTTTAAATACATATTGGCTCAAGACATTTCAGCTTGAATTTTTTATTCATTTGTAATAAATTTTTTAAACATAATTCCACTTTGACATTATGGGGTATTCTGTGTAGTCCAGTGACACAACATCTCAATTTAAACTATTATAAATGCAGGCTGTAATACAACAAAATTTAGAACAAGTCAAGGGGTGTGAATACTTTCTGAAAGCACTGTTCAGTGTTGCTATTGAAGTGATTTCAAAGGGTAGGTTTAATTGAGCAAATGAAAAGTAACCATATTGAATAGGTCATATCATCAATTACACTATTTAGGCCTATATAGCATTTGAGAAGTCATCAACAGCTATTGTTTTAAATTCAACCCAGAGTTCAACTAAAAACAGAATATACATATAGGCCTAGGGTCTCAAGCTTTGGTTGAAAATGTATCTTCAAGTTAAAGGGTAACTCTCAACCCCAAATGTTGCCTTTGCCCAATCCCTTTACACAAAATAAATGCATGCAGGTGAGAAGTGGTGGGTGTGGGGATTTTTCATTTTGGGGTGGGTAAGAGTAGTCGTATCTGATCCCAACACTTTCTCACTAAAGCATACAGTACTTACCAGAAGTCCACTGGCACGCATTGTGATAAAATCAGTCATAGCAGTTAGGAAAAAATAGGACTTCACATGACCAAGCTGCTTTTTAAATGTTTACATGGACTTGCTCAAGTGACCACTTTACTATCTATAGGGTCACATCCCAGGGGAGCGGTGAATGGAAACTGTAGAATTCAAGTGTGTAGAACAGCTTTCGCCCAATTCGCATTGTCTGTAAAAGATGTTCACCACTGGAACCAGCCTCCAGGAAACTTAACATGTGTTCCTAGTGTCATTGCTTTTACACAAAAGGTGAAAAAGTGGTTAAAAGAACGGTAGGTTTGTAGACACTTATGAACCGTTTTTGTAGCTTTCTTTTTTTACTATTTGTTTTTACAACCCATAGGTCCAATAGCAATGTGTCCGATGATTATTATGTGCAATGTCATGACTTCTGTGTGGAATCTTATCTGTATGTCTTGACCTTAGTTTTTATTATTACTTTGTCATTTTATTTTATAAATGTATGATGTTTGTATGTTGTCTGTTCATATATAATGTTTTTCTTGATTATATGTTCACTAACCAGCAGAACAGACCCGCTTGTTTACAGCTGCACTAGGGTCAGACAGCATCCCGGTGTATATTAATTAAGACAACACGGAGCCTACGCGAAATATGGCTCAGAAAGCACACCTCAATCCAGGGATGATAAATGCTCAGAATTGTCCCATTATCAATTCGGAGTACAACACATTTCTCAACCCTGGATTGAGGTATGTTTTCCGGGCCATATTTCGCGCCTGCCTGGGGACTGCAGACGGAAATTAGCTGTTGGCTAAATCTGGTACAATGCATAATTTCTCCGACGAGCGTCGGACCCGGTGTAGTTCGATTCAATCAAAGTGTCAATACAGGACTAAGATTGAATCGTACTAACCCGGCTCCCATGCTCGTCGGATGTAGCAGGGCTTGCAAACTATTAGACTACAAAGGGAAGCACAACCGCAAGCTGCCCAGTGACACAAGCCTACCAGACGAGCTAAATTACTTCAATGCTTGCGTCAAGGCAAGTAACAATGAAACATGCATGAGAGCATCAGCTGTTCCGGACGACTATGTGATTACGCTCTCCGTAGCCGATGTGAGTAAGACCTTTAAACAGGTCAAGATTCACAGAGCCGCAGGGCCAGACGGATTACCAGGACGTGTGCTCCGAGCATGCGCTGACCAACTGGCATGTGTCTTCACAGACATGTTCAACCTGTCCCTGACTGAGTCTGTAAAACAAACATGTTTCAAGCTGACCACCATAGTCCCTTTGCCCAAGTATATTAAGGTAACCTGCCGAAATGACTACAGACCCATGACACTCATGTCTGTAGCCATGAAGTGCTTTGAAACGCTGGTCATGGCTCACATCAACACCATTATCCCAGAAACTCTAGACTCACTCCAAATTGGATACCGCCCCAACAGATCCACAGATTATGCAATCTCTATTGCACTCAACACTGCCCTTTCCCACCTTGACAAAAGGAACACCTATGTGAGAATGCTATGCATTGACTACAGCTCAGCATTCAACACCATAGCGCCCTCAAAGCTCATCACTAAGCTAAGGATCCTGGGACTAAACACATCCCTCTGCAATTGGATACTGGACTTGATGACGGGCCGCCCCCAGGTGGTAAAGGTAGGTAACAACACATCCGCCACGCTGATCCTTAATACAGGGGCCCCTCAGGGGTGCGTGCTCAATCTCCTCCTATACTCCCTGTTCACTTATGACTGCATGGCCAGGCATGACTCCAACACCATCAAGTTTGCCGATGACACAACAGTGGTAGGCCTGATCACAGACAACGATGAGACAGCCTATAGGGAGGAGGTCAGAGAATGGCCGTTTGGTACCAGGACAACAACCTCTCCCTCAACATGATCAAGACAAAGGAGATGATTGTGGACTACAGGAAAAGGAGGACCGAGCACGCCCCCATTCTCATCGATGGGGCTGTAGTGGAGCAGGTTGAGACTTCTAGTTCCTTGGTGTCCACATCACCAACAAACTGTCATGGTCCAAACACACTAAAACAGTCGTGATGAGGGCACGACAAAGCCTTTTTCCCCTCAGCAGACTGAAAAGATTTGGCATGGGTCCTCAGATCCTCAAAAGGTTATACAGCTGCACCATCAAGAGCATCCTGACTGGTTGCATCACTGCCTGGTATGGCAACAGCTCGGCCTCCGACCGCAAGTCACTACAGAGAGTAGTACGTACGGCCCAGTACATCACTAGGGCCAAGCTTCCTGCCATCTCTATACCAGGCGGTGTCAGAGGAAGGCCCTACAAATTGTCAAAGACTCCATCCACCCTAGGCATAGACTGTTCTCTCTGCTAACACACGGCAAGAGGTACCAGAGCACCAAGTCTAGTTCCAAAAGGCTTCTTAACAGCTTCTACCCCCAAGCCATAAGACTCCTGAACAGCTAATCAAAGACCTACCCAGACCACTCTTTTACGCTGCTGCTACTCTCTGTTTATTATCTATGCATAGTGACTTTCACACTACCTACATGTACATATTACCTAAATTACCTCGACTAACCGGTGCCCCCGCACATTGACTCTGTACCGGTACCCCCTGTATATATAGATTCGCTATTGTTATTTTACTGCTGCTGTTAAATTAATTATTACTTTTGTTTTATCTATGTTTTACTTAACACTTATTTTTCTTAAAACTGCATTGTTGGTTAAGTGCTTATAAGTAAGCATTTCACTGTAAGGTCTACCTACACCTGTGCATGTGACAAATAAAATTGTATTTTATTTGATGAGACTGATGTTTTGTTTTTCATTGTCCCTGTTCAAATAAACATAATAATAATAATTCTGTATACTGTAATATAATAATGTGTAAATATGGATATTTCATGAAGAAAGAGAGTTAATATAGTTTATGTTGAAGTGCTCTTGGTAAGAGCAGAGAGAAGCTGATTATTCCATAGCAGCACGTTCTATTGGCTCCAGAGCCCAGCTAAATAGGAAGAGGTTTCACAGTGTGATAATGAATTAGGCCAGAAGATCAAAGCCAGACAGAGAAAGCTTCTCTATGTTGTGCAGGACCCTTTTTCCTCTCTCTCCTTGCTCCACCATGTTGAAAGCCCCTACTTCCCTAGGGCTGTCCATTGACATGCCTGTATTATTAACCACATAAATCATACTAGTCGTTGGCACCAATACCGTCAAATAAGCACTTAAAACAAGTCTCTGTGACCAAAAGGTATAAAGAGTCATAATAAGGATTTTTTTATTTCACTGTCTTTTGTCTTATTAGCAACAAAATTCCAGAGGATGTGAGCGTGCTATATTTGGTGTGCCCCTCCCAGTCACACACACACACACACACACAAAAAAGTATAATTGGATTTTTCATTTAAAGTTTATATTTTTTATTTAAGAAAACATTTACCGGTTTGTGTTACATCTTGTTAATGATCACATTGTACTAGTGAGCATTTTATTTTTTAGACAAAGGTCATTGGAAGGGTAAGGTTCCTACTGGGTTAGTCTGAGTAAATGAGTCAGACTTATGACTCGGAATTATAGAGATGAATCGTAACAGCTTACTCAGGAAGAAGGCCATATTGTTGGGCACAGGGACAAAACTATGGTAATGTATGACTCAAAAATGCTAATTAATGTGTACTCACAAATATGAATTCAGGAGAACACCCAATTCAGGGAAAAAATGGCTATAAGAAGGAAGTACAAAATTGTTAATAACCTACATTCATTAAGTATACAATACAAATACCTAAGAGTGGGCCGGATCTTTGTCCTTTCACCAGCACTCCTCAAGCCCACTCCCATAATAACAAAACAAGTGGGTCATTCTCAACTGTCAAAGCATTGCCACATCCTTAGAGCTTCAGAGCCCCATACCAAGGCCGATCCAAGGTTTCTTCCACAGGGCAGAAGACTACCACTGTGATATAGAGAACATACCAGACCAGGGTGAGCCCGGAAACAGTGGCTGTGCCTGCCATGCGCCCAGCTAGCTAACCACTGTCACTCTAACCCAAGGGGCTTTCAGCCAATTGGGTCTGTACATAATGCCTACTGTCTCCAGCCCTCAGCCCCTTTCAATGGACTCAAAAGAGGCTTCCACTTCGTAGGTATAGACTGGTGGACAGGTGGCTGAGAGGGTGGCTGAGAAGGGAAAAGATGTCTCTCCTCCTTTCTTTGAGTTAATTACACATGGACAAAAGTCAATGCTGCCACCGTGAAGGCTACCCGCTGTTACAACGCTGGTGGGAAGATATTTCTGTTTCTCACTGTGTGTGTGTGTGTGTGTGTGTGTGTGTGTGAGTGTGTGTGCGTGCATGCATGCACGTGTGTGTCTTAAAGCTGGACTGCTGAAAGTGGGCCAGTGGCTGCACTGAGCCAGGCTTTACTTTGCTGGCTTTCCTCAATGCCTGTATCAGCTGACAGGCTAAAGTACTGTGGGCTTATTCAAAAAGGCCTTTCCTGCAGAGGCACAATAGCTACTAGATATGGGGTCTTACTGTGGACTACTCACTGAGATGTTGCAGAGTATGAAGTTGACGGATATATGGTGTGTGTTTGTGTGTTTACGCCAGTATGTGTGTGTGTTTACATCAACACAGCATGTCTGTTTTTACACCATCTCTCTCTCTCCCCCTCACCTCCCTCCCTCCCTCTCCCCTATCAAAATTCAAATCACAGTAGATAGGGGTCAGTGTGGCTGGGAAAGGGAGGGAGGGAGAGAGCACGAGAAAGAGAGAGAGAGAGAGTGAGCTGGGGGTTGGTGGTGAGTCATGACACAGCAGATATAGGCTAGATAGTAGGCTGACCATGGAGCTATTCTGCCTCAAGGACACACACTGTTACACAGAGGGAGTAGTGGAGGGAGAGGGTTGATCTGAGGGATACCTGCCACAACGCAGTGGGCTAATAAGGATTGCTAGATGGCAGAGGGGATGTAGATAGATAAAGAAATATACATACTGTACATATGCACGCATTCAAGCACACACACACACACACACACACACACACACACACACACACACACACACACACACACACACACACACACACACACACACACACACACACACACACACACACACACACACACACACACACACACACACACACACACACACACACGTGTTCTTTGCCCTAAAGACCATGGTGTTATTAGGCTAGTGGTATGTCTCTCCCTACAATGGACACATCTTTCTTCTACAAAATTCAATCTGAACCCCTTGTCACATTTCCCTAGTTAAGCGTCTAAAAACACTCACTCCTAAAATGTAATTAACAGTCAAAAGTCTTGAGGCCTTTCACATGCTTTAGATTTACCGAAATAAAACTGTTATTGCTGAGAACACGGATAATTGTTTATCCGTCTGTATGTATTCTCACTGCCGACAAAGCAATAATACAATATTTAAAACATCTTGGCTGGATCACGAGACAGTGGCTCTGAGTGCAGCCGAGATTGGCTTTTAAATGAGTATGTGATCCCTTCATAACTTCATCAAAGCCCTCTGATAGGATATATCTATTTACTCCAAAGACCAATCAGAGGGAGGTGACAGCGTACAGTGCCAGGTGTCATAAGGATTACTTCAAACCAGCTGTCAAAAATTCTCAGGCCTTTATGATAAAAAGAGGAACGGATAGGGAGGGAAAAGAAGAGGGACAGAGAGAGAGAGAGAGAGAGAGAGAGAGAGAGAGAGAGAGAGAGACAGACAGAGATTAAGCTGGAAGGAATAGTGGGAGTAGAAAGTAATAGAAAGAGAGCTATCATTCACTATACAGTCATTCTGTCGTCTTCTCCCATTCTCTCCACTAATAGGTTTCATCTAATTAGGTGAAACCCAGCCTGGGTATGAGAACTAATTACTGGCCAGGGATCTACTGCCTCTCAGGCTGAGTTTTACTGGGAGCAATCTGCCACTTGGGCGGCCCCTGCAGCATAACCCTACGCCTGAGAGATAGCCTCGCCATCAAACAACTCTAATAGTGCTATGATTAAAGGTGGTGCAAAACATGGGCATGGTAGAGAGAGAGGAGGGAGGACGGGGGAAGGAAAGGTAAAGGGAATAAAGAGAAATGGAGAGAAAATTGGTAGAGGTACATTGCGAAAAAGAGAGAGGCAAAGGGAGGTGTTGAACTATTAAACACTTGACGGGGAATACAGACGTAACAACATCCACACGGAAAAAGGGGATATTTGTCTTTCTCTGCTTAGCTGTTTGCCAGACAATTAAGGAGGGATGAAACATGAGAGAGATCTGTGGGAAGAAAATGAAAGGAAGGCCTGGATAGTCCTGACCTTTTGAAGATGAGAGACGCAGTGGGTTACGTTCGCAACAGCAGTAATTGTTGGTATTAACACACACCGCGCGCGCTGTCAGAGGTGTTTGAGTGCCACTGCGTGACACGGAGGATAGTACAGTCCTACAAATCACCTTTAAATCCCTAGCTCAAACACTGACACTCTGCAGCCACTTCAGTCTGGATTCTACAAAGCTACTGGCAACTGGTTGGATTCCAACATGGTGGTCAGCTCCTTGACCTTTATTGGTTTAGCATAAAATATCCAACTGCCGTGGCACTTTGTGGCACTCTTCCTAGAATACACTGATGAATATCTAAATGGAAAATAAATTGTGATTTCTGAAAAGTCTGAAAGAATGATGAAGGCATTATTCTGCAACCCAATGATGGGTCTGTACTAAATACTTATAGCTCATGTATTTGTCATTTCCATTGGGTATTGAATCATGTCTTAGGCTAATGTACAGAAGCAATAGACCAGCTCCGGCAGTGCTTCATTTATGCATTCATGGCTGTTTTTCGCTCTTCTCTTTCAACACGTTGGCAATAATGAGTATCTGGCATAATGAGTGTACTGCGGGACTACTCCTGAGGTGATTTATTGAAGAGAGATTAACTAGCATAATTTCAGTCTAGTGACGATCTCACAGCCAATTACCAAATCGGACTCTCTCTCTATTTCTTACGCTACTCTCTCTCTCTGTCTCCTCTTTTCTCTACCCAATCAGTTAGCTAGTCAGGTTGGAAAACGAAGCCCCATAAATTCAGAGGTGACCCTCCTCCTCCTCATGCTCCTCCATTCATATATATATTTATACATATATACTTGCCAAAAATCATGCATTCATTGCGCACGTACACACACACAAATGCCATACGCTAACTAAGCACATCATTAGCATTAGCAGCTAATCTCCTACACCGCAGGTGGATATGGTGTATAGGCATATACTGTATAACTGCCTAGAGCTGTTGTGGAGACCGTATAACCGCCACACCGGCGGTCACGAGTCATGAAGGCAGTCAAATTCCACATTACCGTTTAGTCACAGTAATTAGGCTCTGATGCTGCTGCCGGTCATTAGCAGCTTACCAAACTTGCTAACTGCCTGGTGCTCAGCATCCATCGAATCAATCTGACATCAATGCAAATGCATTCAAAAATCTAATCAAACACTTCATGAGAGCCAATGAGCTCATGTTGCGCAACATTTCTATAGGCTATGCAATTTGCGGGAGAAAACAGAGTGATGGCCGCTAATAAAAAGACGAGGATCCCATCAGCTTTCTATAGGCTAGGTCGACTATATTTATTTGTTAACTTTCCTAATATTAAGCACATTGCTTATGGCTGGCACGGGGAAAAGCGTTCTCCATTCGCTATTTAAGTGCATTGATGACATGTATTTTTTCTGCTGCTCCTGTTTCCAGACAGGTGCATGATAATGGTCCATTCTACATTGAAACAAATGTCACACATATTATTTAGTATATGTAAAGACAAGATTTAATCAAGAACAGTTGAATGGGTGACAATATTAGCCTATCACTTGCCTTTATTTGTGACTTTTTTGAATCATAGTCGCACTCCTCAAGTTGCCTAGCCCATAGACCTATATGTTTTTAAAAGGTTTGTATCACAACTAAAGTGGCCAAATAACTTCTTAAAATGATGCACATTAATCCACTTCACAAGGGGTGCAGAGCCTAACTGGCATATATAAACAACACGTTTGGGGAAGATCATTTTCACCATAAAAATGAACCTTTATAATAAAAGCATTACATGCATAATTTGATAATGGTGTTTTCCGCGAATGGAACATTTGCGCTTATAGCCTACTACCATGTGTGCATTGCTACACTTATAATGTCAAGAAATAGCCTTAATAGTGTATCAACATTTTAAGCTAAACGTTCTGATCTGTGGCATCAGGCACATTGCATAAAAAAGGTGTTTTGATAATAGTGGTTGTATTCATTTGGGATTTATCACATCCCACAACTGTCCCAGACTATGTTATAGAATTTCTCGCACAGAATAGAATAGGTTGACTTTTGTACTTTGAGGATAGTAGATTGACATAGGCTAGTGCTTTTGCTGTTCATTAGGCCTACTCATCTTGTTGGCTGGCGAAAAGTAAATGTGGACATTTGCAATATCTTCAATATGCACCTCGGAATTGGATAAGGACACGCGCAGTTTCGTCCCGGATCTGTCTGTCTTCACTTTTATGTAGCCTATGAGAAAGACCCTAGCATGTGACATGTGAGTGAGAGACCCTTCTGATTTCGCAGGACACTCAGGGAAAGGGGCACAACGCAGCACTCCGGGCCGCAAAAGGCATGGGTTTTTTGGAGGTACATTACGGCATTAAGGGGATGCCGCCGTGAGGCATTATCAAGTGCTTGTCAAATTGTGAATGAGAGACTATTGGATTGTGTACAGCCAGCGCAAAACACTAAGCAGAGCTCATGCCTTTCAAGCAGCCTTACAATGTATTAAACATCTAAACATATAGCCCAACGTTTGTAGAACAACTAAAGTTACATTAATAATTAAGCATATAGGCGTACCTATTTCTTTGTTAACCCCTCAACCCAGAATAGCCGCATGTGCACACTCACACAAATCATTTGGAGAAAGTATTTATATTTAATTCAGCATTGTTCAAATGTATTCTTCATACTTTAAAATAATATAAAATTATGCCACCGAATTATAAGCAAATCCTGTCTGCTAAATGAACTAGTGCAGCCCACAGCCATTTGGCATAGCCACATCAGGACCTAACATAAGGACAACTCAGAGTATTCTATTATTTTCTTCTGAAATAGACTACATTTTCTTCATATCATGCTTCTTTAGACCTGCCTAAAATAAATAACCGATTTATTGTTTAGGTGTAGGCTATATTACATGGATTTATTAGAGTTTTTAAAATGGCTTGTAGGATTCCAGGAGATGCTAAATATGTTTATGTTAATTAACGGTCAATTACCGTGAGACCAACAGTTATTTGCTGACAATCTCTGGTTGATGAAATGTTGTGACCGCCACAGCCCTATGCCTGCCACAGTGACAGGTAGCAGGGGAGACTGTTCTCAAGCCTGTCCTTAAGAGGCCCAGGGTGACAGTGTGACCCGATCCATTACAGCAGCGACAGCAGGATGATGCAGACAGCAGAAAACAGTGACTCATATAGTCTGCTGGGTAAAATTATGTAGCTTGCCTAACCGCCTCACGGGGAAACCACAACACAATAACTACCTCAACAAAATACTAGATGGTCCTATACTACCACTGTAGGATTATATATGCTATACGAAGCCCGCTATATGTTCCTGCAACACTACTACTTTAAACGTTACACAGCATATTTCAACAAACTATACATCTTTACATTAGCACAATAACATAGCATATGCTATTTTAAAGTATGATTGAACTGAGTATCATATTGCTTACATACAGTATTTGGTTTACAATTTATCACATTCTCCTTGTTGTGGCACATCAAATCCATTTTAAAAAGCGCTAGCCTAGAGATGAGGTGTTTTGGTATGGAACACACGTTACACTGGTCGGAACTGATAACACAAAAGCTCATTTTCATACAAACAAACATTCTTGCCTTCACACTCCAAAGCAATCATACATTTACCAGTGCATTCAGTGTTTCATCATGACACAATGCTAGGCAAACACAGACAGAAAAGAGTCGGGCACAGTATAGCATTAGATACACAGACATGTACAGTATATACATTTTAATGGGAAATGAGGGACGTCAGCTGTGCAGAAAATGGTAGGGCTTGAGCTTTTACTGTGTCGTCAGCGAGGGGTTAAATCTGAAAATGTGTGTTTTTTTGTTTGTTGTTTGTTATTGCATTAAATTCTCTTCCTCCAGTCTTTTAGAAGGAAGTCTCATTGCCTCTCTCCACTGTCATTCCTTATCACACACTGCCAGGCGTGCCAACACAATTACTTATTTTACACCATTAAATGCTTATTTGTCAAAATACAATTTCAATTAAATCCCCCCCAAACCTGCCTCGGTTTGTGCTGTGCCTCTCTCTTTACTAACTGGAATTATAACAACCATCCCTAAATCACTGTGCTTGTATAAAAAGACATAGGCTGTATGTGTGTAAAAATAAGTATCTCTAACATTGTTTGTGTCACACAGATTATGGGGATTCAAAAGATGTCAGATTATCTTGGGAATCGCATAGATCCCGTCCCAGAATAGTTTAAATGTGGTGGGTACAAACGCTGCTCCATTTAAAGCACATGTACTTCTCAGAGAGGGTTGCAAAAACCCTGTCATTACTAAGTAATGGCATACTAGTTGGCAAAGGCACCCCTAACAATAGCCTTGGAATTGCATCAGAATTTCATTAATATATTCTGCTTACTATACAAATATGTGTGACCTACATAGTGCAAGTCATATTGTTATTCATGTATGGATTTATATTTACACTGTATTTATACAGCACAACAGACATACACCAAAAGCAATTTAGGATAGTTCTGGTAACAAACATACAGTACCAGTTTTGCTAACACTGCTACTAGTCTGCTTACCTGCTTCTAGTCAGTAACGACTACCCTACAAAGCTATACAAACTAGCCAAGTAGCATTTAGCACCTACAGCAGCTAGTTGCTAGAGTCACTTTGAAAAACTGCTACGCCAGAAGGCTAAATAAAGGCAACTAGCACCTAACACTAGTCATAAGTGAGCTTACTAGCACCCACCACCTTCCTCATGGTAGTTGTGAGAGAGCCAACTAGCCTTTAGCCCCTAGCCATCTGTAGCCTCTATAGCATGGTGCTAGCTAGTTGTGAGCGAGGCAGTATGAGTCATGGCGGGGCCAAACGTGAGGTGGCGAGGGGTAATTAAGTTGACCCTGAGGGAAAGGCTTTTAGGGGGGATAAAAGGATAGACATCATACACACTAACACCACTGAGCCGTATGGCCCCACTCTGGGCCATAATATAACTAAAAGCTCAAATAGAGCTAAAGACAAATTATTCAGGTTCATATTTTCAGGGGGATTATGTCGAGAGGGCAGAGTGCAAGCAGACATTGCTCGCACCTACAGCCTCATCAAAACCTACCTGAACTCTGGGAGATTCATAAGACCTTGATGTACATCAGGAAATAGCTATGTTTTTGTCAGCTACTGCAAAGTACAACATGTATAACAAAAGCAGTATGATTTCTGTCTGGTATTGTTGCAAGAGTTTCCTAAGATACCAAAGATAAGAGTAATTCAAGCAATTTGAGGCTAAATCAGTCTCTTTCTGCTTCCCTAGTTGAAAATAGACAGTAAAATGTCCTTGTTGTTCAGCAACAATGAGTACTGTACCATTGATTAACCATACAATTCACCATGACAACCCGATAGCCCTAACTAACTTCATTCAAATGGCAACAACACCTTTGTGTCTGTTTCCACCTTGTGTCCCAAGACCATTTTTTCTCTGAAACACCAGAAATAACAAATGCATTTACCGACATAGCTGTGTCCGAAATGGTAACAAGTAGTTTAATTCAATGTAACTGTAAGGGCGTTTCTCTGATTACACAATTTTATTAGTTTATGGGGATTGTCCCCATGATGCCTATGGATGATATCCAACTGGCAGCATCTGAGCTCTGGTAACTATCAAGGTGGAATAGAGGTCTGATACAGAAGGTCTCCTCATAATCATCCTCATTACTTTGGGGTCCCGAGTGGCACAGCGGTCTAAGACACTGCATCTCAGTGCAAGAGGTGTCACTACAGTCTCTGGTTCGTATCCAGGCTGAATCACATCTGGCTGTGATTGGGAGTCCCATAGGGTGGTGTGCAATTGGCCCAGCGTCGTTTCGCTGGGGTTGGCCGTCATTGTAAATATTACTTTGTTCTTAACTGACTTGCCTAGATAAATAAAGGTTAAAATAACATTTTAAAAATACAAAAATTGCCAATTTCACAAAACTGCTGAGGATTATTCATGTCTGTAATAACGCCCTTTTGTGGGGAAAAACTCATTCTGATTGGCTGGGCCTGCCCTCCCAGACCCATCAAAGGCTGTGCCCCTGCCCAGTCATGTGAAAACCATAGATTAGGCTCGAATGAGATTATTTGAATTGACTGATTTCCTTCTATGAACTGTAACTCTTAGAAATTGTGGCATGTTGCGTTCATAGTTTTGTTCAGTATATATTTCCACACTATAAGGTTGGAATAATACTGTGAAATTGTGAAAATTATAATAATGACCTTTTAGTGTGAGAGCTGTTTTGGTGGGATGGAGTTTTGGCCTGCATGGTGACATCACAAGGTGGTAAAATAGTTAATAGACCAATAAGAAAGAGAGTTCCAAACCTCTCTGCCAATAACAGCTAGTTTTCAGTTTCCCCTCCCCACTCAGACCACTCCTAGAAAGTCCTAGCAAAAATCTTGCTTGAGAAATTGCTCGTTGATAAGAAGCTATTTTTGTTTATTTTTTTTAGCTAACAATCACAGCAAGGTACTTACTTAATTGATGCCCAGAAATGGTTTGATATTGAGTTAAGAACAGCTCCAAGTTTAAGCCATATCTAACAGTGTATGAGTCGGGTGGGGACTGGGTACCATGGGGGAGACACATCGTGGTTACAGCCCATTATTGTGACACAGCTCTTGTCTGGGGTGGCACCAACCAATCCATATACCCCTTATTCCTTGCAGGAGAGAGAGAGGCAGCCACAACAAACACTGGTCGTGTGTGTGTGTGTGTGTGTGTGTGTGTGTGTGTGTGTGTGTGTGTGTGTGTGTGTGTGTGTGTGTGTGTGTGTGTGTGTGTGTGTGTGTGTGTGTGTGTGTGTGTGTGTGTGTGTGTGTGTGTGTGTGTGTGTGTGTGTGTGTGTGTGTGTGTGTGTGTGTGTGTGTGTGATGCGTGCGTGTGCACAAGTTAGTGTGTATGTTAGTGCATGTCCGCATGTTACATGTACATACTACCTCGATTGACCGGTGCCCGCGCACATTGACTCTGTACTGGTACCCCCTGTACATAGCCTCGCTATTGTTATTTTACTGCTGCTCTTTAATTATTTGTTACTTTTATTTATTGTTTTTCTTAAAACTGCTTTGTTGCTTAAGGGCTTGTAAGTAAGCATTTCAATGTAAGGTACATTTCACCCGTTGTATTCTGTGCACGTGACAAATACAATTTGATTTGATTTGGATTTGACTCTGATTCCCTCCATCCCTTTGAAAGATTTTGGATGGACAAATTAGAACACTTATTTTTCATGGGGAGAAAGATCCCTAGAACACATTCCTCATCCCCACTTCACCTCTCCATTACCACCACACCGGCAGTCCCGAGTCATGAAGGCAGTCAAATTCCACATGACCGTTGAGTCAAGGTAATTAGGCTTCTCCAAGTTCTGATGCTGCTGCTGGTCATTAGTAGCTTACCAAACACGCTAACTGCCTGGTACTCAGCACTCTATTGTCACTCTAATCACTCTGACATCAATGCAAATGTATTCAAAAATCTAATCAAACACTTTATGAGAGCCCATGAGCTCATGTTGCGCAATATTTCTATTGGCTATGCAATTGCGGGAAAATACATAGTGATGGCTGCTAATAAAAAGACGAGGATTCCACCAGCTTTCTATAGGCTAAGCCTACTATATTTATTTCTCAACTTTCCTAATATTAAGCACATTGCTTATATTTACAACAGGAGTATAGCCTACCTGGCTGACACGAGGAAAAGCGTTCTCCATTCGCTATTTAAGTGCATAGATGACATGTATTTTTTCCCAATGCCCTTTTCGATAAAGGTGCATAATAATGGTCCATTCTAAATTAAAAACAAATGTCAACCATATAATATTTATTATATATAAAGACAAGATTAAATCAAGAAAAGTCCGATGGGTGACAAAATTTGCTTATCACTTGCCTTTTTTGCGACTTTTCACCATAAAATTGCACCTTTATAATAAAAGCATGACATGCATAATTGCATTTGCGGTGACTTTTGATAATGGTGTTTTCCGTGAATGGAACATTTGCCCTTATAGCCTACTACCATGTGTGCATTGCTGTGCTTATAATGTGAAGAAATAGTATTTTATAATATTTTATCAACATTTTAAGTAAAAAAATGTATATGTTGTGTCAGCCACATTGCATAACAAAGGTGTTTTGATAATAGTGGTTGTATTAATTTGGAATCTATCGCATCCCACAACTGTCCTAGACTACGTTTGGAATATTTATTTCTCGCACAGAATAAAATGGGTAAACTTTTGTACTACGGGGGATAGTAGATTGACATAGCCAAGTGCTTTTGCTGTTCGTTAGGCCTACTCATCTTGTTGGCTGACGGAAAGTAAATGTGGACAGTTCTGCAAATACGCACCTCGGAAATAGATAAGGACGCCCGCAGTTGCGTCTCCGATGTGTCTGTCTTCACTTGTAGCCTCTAAGAAAAGACACGATTACGTGACGAAGAGCCATGTGAGTGAGAGTGTTTCCGATTGCGCAGCACACTCAGGGAGAAGGGCACAACGCAGCACTCTGGGCCGCAAAAGGCATGGCTTCTTTTAGGGTGCCAAACGGCCACAAAGGGGATGCCGCCGTGAAATTCGAGACATTATCAAGAGCTTGTCAAATTGTGAATGAGAAACTATTGGAGTGTGTAAAGGCAGCTAAAAAAAGGCTCATGCCTTTCAAGCGACTTTTATAAAATCATCATTTGGATCTAATCATGCAGTCTCACAATGTGTTAAAAATCAACACACAGCCCAATGTTTATAGAACAACTAAACTTACATTAATAACTCTAAATTAAGTATATAAGAGTTCCTTTTTCTTTCCGAATAGCCGCATGTGCGCACTCCCTCAAATTGTTTGGAGACAATATTTATAATATATTCAGCTTTGCATTCTTCATACTATAAAATAATAGAAAATAATTCCACGGCATTATAAGCAAATCTTGTCTGCTAAATGAACTAGTGTAGCCCACAGACATTTGACGAAGCCACATCAGAACCTTACATAAGGACAACTCAGAGTATGCTATACATTTTCTTCATATCATGCTTCTTTAGACCTGTCTAAAATAAATAATGGATTTATTGTTTAGGTGTAGCCTATGTTACATGGATTTCTTAGACTTTTTAAAATGTCTTGTAGGCTATGTGTCGAAGCCAGGAGATGCTAAATGTGTTTATGTTAATTCACGGTCAATTACCGAGAATCACCGGCTGACAAAATTGTGTGACCGCCACAAGGGAGAAGAGACAGCCAGAAACACTGCGGCTATATCTCAATAGTCAAAAGTGGCTTCCTCTCTTTGTATCCTTTTCTTAATAAACACTGATGTGAAAGAAATGGACAGGTAGCCTAGTGGTTCGAGTGTTGGGAAAGCAACTGAAAGGTTGAAAGAGCGAATCCCCGAGCTGACAAGGTAAAAAATCATTCTGCACCTGAACAAGGCAGTTCCTAGGCCATAATTGTAAATAAGAATTTGTTCTTAACTGATTTGCCTAGTTAAATAAAGTTAAAAAACAACTAGCCATACAGTATCTGCCATCTTGCTTTCATATCTTCTTCTCAGATCAGTGCAGTTGAAGGAGAGGAGCTGAGGACACACTAGACACACACCAGACAATCTCTGTTCTAAACAGGGCGGTTTAGAAACAGCAACTGCGCTAACGCCCAAGCTAAAGCACAGTAAGTGCATTATTTAAAGCACCAGGGGCTCAATTTGTCTTTCTCGCAGGCTCATCAGAGGAGAACATTCGTTATTAAATGCACCTTTCACTGGGGTTTACGCCGCCTGTCTGTGGGATCAAAGAGACAGCCCGCTTCCCCTCTGATTCCTACTGACAAAATGAGTCAATTAAATCAAATGGCTCCCCTACCAAAAATAAAAAGAAGACAGAGAGCTAGTGATAGTTCTTAACTGGAGAGGTGTTGGGTTATTTGGGAGTAGGTCTGGACACAGAGAGTGCTCTGAGGTAAAAGTTAGTGGATTTAGATGATAGGATAAGCCTGTCTTTGGTTGAAGGTTATTTCTGAGAGGAGTTAGAGGTGTTTGGCCATTTGATGGGTCAGGAGTTGTTTTCCTTGACCCTACAAAAGGAGCATCTCTTTCAGATTATTGTTTTTATCTGTACCATAATGTATACTTTTGGTGGCAGTACTGTTGTTTTTATTCCAGATTCACTATGTAAATAAACACCCTTGCACAGAAGTACAGTTGTAGTCGGAAGCTTACATACACTTAGGTTGTAGTCATTAAAACTATTTTTTCAACCAAAATTTATGTTTTTTACAATATATCTTTGGAAGCATGCTGCAGGTTGGTTCCTGAACTATTAATGCATTCTATGTTCTATGTTTTTCAGTATTCCATTTTTACAGTTCATATGAAGTGCTAAGCCAACGTGTTCCTCAGATGCTATAGGCGACATACACAGCTAAGCCTTTTCTCCCATCGCCTTTGATGTTTTCAGGGAAACATGCTTTGTTATTCAATGTGCTTCACGGATGTTTTTTTCCATATCGTTTTCTTTCTTCCTCCTTTTCTTTTTAGCAGAGCTCTGGGCTGATTGATTTTCCTCCCTCTCCCTTTCCTTTCCGTCTGTGCTTCCTTGATTCTAATGCTGGTGGGTTGTGGGAAATATTTATACGGCATTGATCCGATTCACTGATGAGTCTCTCATGAACGGCAGAATTCAAACTGTTTTTGTCCCACGGACGTCTCTAAGAATCAATCACCAGAGGGTCGAAAGTTAGCATGCCTGCAGATTACCTCGCAGAGCCCAAGGCCAAACTCATTTTCCAAAGAAGGGGAAAAAAGAAAACAAAATAGGCATATGGTGGCTATGGCCTTAATCTGTGACAGTGTTCGTATTCAGTTATTTCATTGTGTCTATATTTCTACCTTTGCTGGGTCCTTTACTATAGAGAGAGATATAGAGAGAGAGAGACAGAGAGCGAACGAGAAAGAGACAGACAGAGAGAGCGAGAGAGAGAGAGAGAGAGGGAGCGAGAGAGAGCGTGCCAGCCATAGGAGGAGGGGATACTGGCTGTGAACGTGCATGGCATGTGTACAGTATTGGGGGGCGCCACCAACCCACCAACCCAATGATAATTCCTGCCACCGTCATTCCATAAAAAATGCAACACCTACAGGATATTTTCCGCATTAAACTTTCATGGTTCAGGCTGTCTCGACAGGCAACACTCGGCTCTGGCACACCATAATGATAATGACATTTGTAAAGGGATGTCTCGCTCGCTCTCTTCCGCCTCATCTGAAGGCAGGCGACCATCACAGCACAGCAGCCAGTCGGCTCTGATTATACAGTAAACTCAAAGGGGAGGTGAAGGAGGGATATGTGGAGTTGTAGGAGGACTGAGGCTCAGGTAGTGTGCTTTGATTCAGAGACAAAGCATGTGGGGATGCTTGTGGTACTCCACAGGGGCCTGTCCTCTGGTTGATATGCCCAAGAAACACACATGGATGCATGCACACCAGTGGAGGCTCCTCAGAGGAGGAAGGGGAGGACCATCCTCCTCAGTAAAATTTCATAGAAATGTAAACAGTGAAACATTTAAAAAGTTGGCCTTTTTAGATACAACTATACTCAATATATTCATATGTCACCAAATAATTGATAAAACATACTGTTCACAATTAAGGTCTATAGTAACTTTAACAGCACTCTCTGGGGTAGTACCACGGTGCAGCCGGATGACAGCTAGCTTCCATTTTCCTCTGGCTACATTGACTTCAATACAAACCCTAGGATGCTCATAGGCCTCAGCCCTTTCCATAGACCTACATGGTAATTTTGACCACTCCCGGAGGACGACCTCCATCCAATCATAGGATTAGATTCATAGAATTAACCTAGTGTGTTGTATTGGGGTTATGTTGCAGAGCATTATATGGGGTTTCTATGTGTTGAGAAGCTTGGTGACATTATCGTATAGAGATTGAGTGTGAAAAGTGATAGTTGAGCATTTTTAGGATATTATTTAATTCAAATGAGTTTCTTCAAATTACAGGAGACAAAGTAGGTAGATTATAAATAGTTTTCTGGATTTTAGAACTTTAATTTTGTGTCCAGTTAGGGTAATTTATTTCAATTTGCTTGCTAACTTCAGTAGCAAGTACCAGCAGCTAGCTAGCTACCAAGCGTGAGTGTGCCATTTTTAGCTGCCAGAATGGCCAACGCTATGGAAAATGTTGTGGACTTTTTGTTGAAGAAACCCTTTCATTCTCTGGGGTACACGGAAAAGGTGTGAATTAAAACCGAGGGTCGTCCTCTGCCTGAGATCAGTTTCACGAAGAAGGATGAAAAGGTGAGGGCGTTCTATACCAACTGGTATCAAAAGAATAGCTGGTTAACAGGGAGACTTTCATCAAACCTCCCGTATTGCTGACCTTGCCTGCTTTTGGAATGTCTGAGCCTTGGGTCGAAAGGGGGGGGTACAGTGACCTGAAGAAAACTGCTCAGATAAAGGCTCAACAAAAGCAGGGAGCATATAAATGCCCGCATCAGACTCAATCATGTAATGGACGACTGTCTGCATACTCAAATTGCGCAACACAGTGAGAAAGTAAGACGAAACAGTGATGTTCTCAAGCGGTGTATCGACACCACTGCATTTCTGGGCACGCAATAATTGGACTTTAGAGGACATGACGAGAGGGAAAGTTCAGGTAACAAGGGCAACTACAAGGAGTTTGTAGAGGTAATTGCACGTTACGATGCTTTACTTGCTGAACATGTGGAACTTTCGACTTTTTCTTTTCTGGGATGTCGAAATCAATTTCGAATGATTTGATCGCTTCAATCGCATCATCCATTAAAAATGAGATTGAAGAGAGAGCAAGACGCCGCAAAGGTGATAGCACAATCATTCTGGACAAACACAAGCAAATACTCATGACATAAATGTTGCAGCAGCCTAGGCTACACTTAAACATTAGAGATCTGACATGCTGTATGGGATGAAAACGAGAAGATTTTTCAGTATGACCAAATGTAGGCTACTAATAATAGCAGCTGCATACAGCCGTTTTGGTCAGGGCAAACAAATTGGTAACGTTATGTAAACTCAGCAAAAGAAGAAACGTCCTCTCACTGTCAACTGCGTTTATTTTCAACAAACTTAACATGTGTAAATATTTGTAGGAACATATCAAGATTCAACAACTGAGACATAAACTGAACAATTTCCACCGACATGTGACTAACAGAAATGGAATAATGTGTCCCTGAACAAAGGGGGGTCAAAATCAAAAGTAACAGTCAGTATCTGGTGTGGTCACCAGCTGCATTAAGTACTGCAGTGCATGTCCTCCTCATGGACTGTGATTTGCCAGTTCTTGCTGTGAGATGTTACCCCACTCTTCGACCAAAGCACCTGCAAATTCTATAATTTTTTTTGGGGGGAATGGCCCTAGCCCTCACCCTCCAATCCAACAGGTCCCAGATGTGCTCAATGGGATGGAGATCCGGGCTCTTCACTGGCCATGGCAGAACACTGACATTCCTGTCTTGCAGGAAATCACGCACAGAACGAGCAGTATGGCTGGTGACATTGTCATGCTGGAGGGTCATGTCAGGATGAGCCTGCAGGAAGGGTACCACATGAGGGAGGAGGATGTCTTCCCTGTAACGCACAGCGTTGAGATTTCCTGCAATGACTACCAGCTCAGTCCGATGAAGCTGTGACACACCGCCCCAGACCATGACGGACCCTCCACCTCCAAATCGATCCCTCTCCAGAGTACAGGCCTTGGTGTAACGCTCATTCCTTCGATGATAAATGCAAATCCGACCATCACTCCTGGTGAGACAAAACCGCGACTCGTCAGTGAAGAGCAATTTTTGCCAGTCCTGTCTGGTCCAGCGACGGTGGGTTTGTGCCCATAGGCGACGATGTTGCCGGTGATGTCTGGTGAGGAGCTGCCTTACAACAGTTCTACAAGCCCTCAGTCCAGCCTCTCTCAGCCTATTGCGGACAGTCTGAGCACTGATGGAGGGATTGTGCATTCCAGTTGTTGTTGCCATCCTGTACCTGTCTCGCAGGTGTGATGTTCGGATGTACCGATCCTGTGCAAGTGTTGTTACACGTGGTCTGCCACGTTGAGGACGATCAGCTGTCCGTCCTGTCTCTCTGTAGCGCTGTCTTAGGCATCTCACAGTACGGACATTGCAATTTATTGCCCTGGCCACATCTGCAGTCCTCATGCCTCCTTGCAGCATGCCTAAGACACGTTCACACAGATGAGCAAGGACCATGGGCATCTTTCTTTTGGCGTTTTTCAGTCAGTAGAAAGGCCTCTTTAATGTCCTAGGTTTTCATAACTGTGACCTTAATTTCCTACTGTCTGTAAGCAGTTCGTGTCTTAATGACCGTTCCACAGGTGCATGTTCATTAATTGTTTATGGTCCATTGAACAAGCTTAGGAAACAGTGTTTAAACCCTCTACAATGATGATCTGTGAAGTTATTTGGATTTTTACAAATTATCTTTGAAAGACAGGGTCCTGAAAAAGGGACATTTCTTTTTTTGCTGAGTTTATGTATAGTCATTTGTGTGTCAGGCGAAAATGTGAATGTGATCAAATTTGGTATATATTCAAACTTGGGCTGGCCAGGCTGCCTATATGTTTTCAATCCCAAATTGTTGACCGGGAATTAATCAATCGACATGAGTGATGACCGGTGTGAGAAAATGTTTTATTAGTCCTACAATTGCACAGGCCTGCATGATGCAAACATGCATAAAGCAAGCGCAGCCCTGTGAGCTTTATTGTCTATCAGTTGTTGTCTCTTTGTCTGGGTAGAATCTAAATATAATTCATATGAAAAACTATAAGGTCGCTGCAGTTTGACAGGGTTTTCATCTCCCCCAGGGCCAGGAGATTTTCCCAGGAGTTTTTTTAAAACCATGTGACCTGATTAGGAAGAACCGGTCCCATCATAGCCCATATGAAACCTTTTCACAACTGATTAATCAATGTCATACCTTATACGGGCCCCAGGGGAAAAACAATGCCCCACCACTCTGGGAGCTATGGTACCACCAGTCTGCTTGCAGTTGCCAGTTATGATCAGGTATGAGGATGAACATGGCTTTATTTAGGAACGTTTCTTTGGGATACTTTGATGTGTCAAGTGGGCAGGATGCGCAGTCTCTGTTTGACATTGTGAATAATGAGATGTGTGAGTTTAACTTCATGGAGGAATTCATTGCTAAGATGGCACACCTGTAATGGAATGTATCTGCTATTTGTATTTACTGCTAAGTCCCCTCCTGTACCCTGATTAAGAGGTGATGACCACTTCACTCCACTACCATTGTCAACTCTCTCTTGACATGAACTGAAGCAGTGTCTCATGTGCTCACTCATCCACTGGCATATTAAATGTTTCCTCTCCAAGCACTGTGAGTACCCTTATCAATTTTCTCTCATTTACTGTATGTAGAGTCAATCACACACACAAACACAATCACATTATTACACATCAATGATTTTACTCCTTGCTTGGACTAACTCATTCTTGGCTCTTTTGTCTAACTGTGTAGTGTGTATTGTCTTATTGTCTTCACAGTCAAATCCTGTCCTGCCCTCAGTGGAATAGATGAGCTCTTCTCCAACACCATCCATCCACGATGAGCATGTCCTGCACAGAAAGCCTATGGACACCTCAACTCCTGTCCTGCACTGAAGTCAAGCCTCTGAACACCTCAACTCAAGCCTCATACCCTTATTCAATCACTACTGTGATCCCTTCCCAACAAAGCGTGTAAGTAGCCCTCTCATTCCCATTATGCAAAATACTGTGCTATAAATGTCTTTTATTAAATGCTTTAGGTCTGGAATGTTTTTGAAACACGCTTTGTCTCCGTGCATTCTGTGCCTATATCGTGGGTCTCCCATCCTCCTACATTTTCCAAGTCACCAGCCTCCACTGATTCACACACACACACACACACACACACACACACACACACACACACACACACACACACACACACACACACACACACACACACACACACACACACACACACACACACACACACACAAACCACTAAACCACAACACCACATTCACACGTCCCTTAATCCACACAGTTGCATTTACCCTGAGTGATTTGACAGTTTCTCTGCTACTTTCATATTCATATTCCAACAGCAGCGGCAGAACAAAGTGCATAATTTCTATGGAATAAAACTCTCCACAAGTCCCTCATTCTCCCAATTGCTCTGTGCAAGGTCATATGTAAATGTGATCCCTCAGCTACAGGGGCGTGCGTCGTCAGCCATGTCAACATAATAAATAATGGCAAAAGGCAGTTGCTGAATGCAGAGCGCCAGGCACTTCCTGGGGCTGAGCCAATGGCGTTCCAGGAAATGCAGTGGCACAAAGGGAGACTCTATTCAACGGGGAGAGCGTAAAGAGACACAACACCCCTCAGCACACACACATCCATCATTATAAACACTCCAACTTAGCCTCCCTGTCATACTAATACAGTTCACTGAAAAAGTGATTTGGTAATGTGCTTCGCTGGAATGTGTGAGGCAAACTGTACTGCCAACAGCACCCCCTTTGGTGAGACGGCTATGGTGGAGCAGACAAGGGTAAGGAAATTTGACTATGCTTTTTCACAACCAAGCAAAAAGACTGCAACATGATATGATAATTATATGTATCACTTTGCAGAGGTAAAAAGGAAGAAAGAAAGTAAAAATCTCTTCAGAATTCTACAATTTAATCTCAACCATTATTTCCAATTCGTTGACTCCTACCGTTAACAATGTTTGCCTCAACTGATGCAGGAGAATAAAAACAGAACAGAGAAGTTGTGGCGATAGTCTAGCCGTAAAATGAGTGACACATACTCCAGAGTACGGTATTATAACAAGTAACAGATTTCAATATCTGAGAAGTGTCTTTTGAAAATCAATGAAGGTGTATATTTACCACACATATGTCTTTGATGGAGAGAGAAAGAGAGAGAGAGAGAGAGTGCGTACCGAAAAAGAAAGAGAGAAAGAGAGTGTGGATAGAGAGAGAAAGAGAGAGGTAGAAGATGAGATAGAAAGAGCTTACGGGAAAAGAGAGAGTGAGAGAGAGAGAGAGAGAGCGACCGACCATGCTTAAACTGCAACGAGAGAGAGAGAGCGCAAAGATAGACTGGTAATATGCTTGGGAATTTAATAAGGCTCAACGCTCCTCAATAATATCGGCCGCTCTACAGAGTCCACCGGGAGACATGTAATGCGCAGATAAAGGATGATGCATCCCCCTGACAAACGGCTTGTGCTAAAAGCTCTATATAAAAGCCACCCGCCTCAGCTAACGCACATGCTAATGTGCCAGCGGCTACACTTCCCCGTATACTGCAGTTCTTCAAAACCTTATTCACTTTAAGGTCACACTGTATATTCTGTTAGGGATGAAGACTCCACTGTATAAGATTAACTTTCCATGGCTGGATGGTTAACGGCAAGGACAATGCATTGGATGTGATATGTATGCACATTCTTTGGTTAGGTTTATACAACGGGAATGGTATGAGAGTGTGTGTGTGTGTGTGTGCATATGTATGTGTGAGTGTGTGTTTGCCTGCATGTGTGTATGCTGTGAGTGTGTATTGCACGTGTGCGTCAAATCCATGTGGGTGTTCACATTAACACGGCAGGGAGAAAAAGCACCTGACATGTCATGTTCACTCACAGACAGACATACATCTCTTGCTTTGTTGACTCCAGTGACATTTACATACCACACTAGCTGGTGGCATATAAACCCCCTCTGGCCATACCAGGGTTAGAATTTAGGACAGGCACTTCTCAGGCACCCCCTGTCACTACCTTGCTGGGGCCTACTCACGCTAGACAACGCATCCAAGCATGAACCACACTATACCGAGCGAAAAAGGCCACTGAGTTATCAACAAACCGTGGCGAATCAGAACATGCCCCCATTTTGCTCTCATTTAATATTCACTACCTCCATCTACCTTCGTTGATGCTCTCATTCTTTCTCCCCCTCTCTAACTCACTCTGTTCATCTACTGTGTCATCCCCCTGTTCCTTTTTCTTTGCTAATTCTCTCGCTCTCTTCATCCATCTCCCCCCTCTTATACATTTCGGTTGAATGCATTCAGTCGTGCAGCTGACTAAGTGTGCCCTTTCCTTTCCCTTTCTCCTTTTCTCATCATCCTCTCTCCCTCCTTCTCTCTCCAATCACCCAGTATCTCCCTCTATCTTTCCACGATCACTCTCTATCACCCCATATCACGATATACCCATTTGTATCAGGTAGACAAAACATATGTTCCAATACTCAACAGTCGTTGTCATATTAATAAATGAATCAGATGGCGTTCACAGGAAATGGCTAATGGGAAAGTCCTCATTAAGTCCTTTTGGAGACATGAAGCCATCCAACTCCCAGTCAGAACACGTTCAGTCATTGTCGGTTTCCTGCTCCGAACACATCAGCGCTACCACACCATGCAAGTAACACGCAGAAATGGTATCACTTAACATGCAATGTGCTTAACTCCCAGGATGCAAGAGTAGAACTATAGAAGAGGATGAGGAGAGGGGGAAAGAGGAGAAGAGGAAAGAGCACTGAATTGAATACTAAGCATCTCATGCACTCAAGAGAAAGAAAAAAAACCTTGGTCGCATTACAGTACTTCGAAATGACCACTTAATTTGATTCAATGCTTTAGTGTCTTCATTTTCTATTCTTGCAGTTTGTGTGTGTGTGGGTCCGCGAGTGTTGTGGGTGGGTGGAACAGCGAATTGGTATAGAGTTATACGATTTTCCAATAAAGATATGCATATCCCTTAGAGGTTTTAGGCTATCCATTCGCTAGTGAGAGAGAAAGAAGACCATAGTGGGTTTCTATGAGCATTATTAAAGGGGCAGTAATAAATGGCTTCTGTCTACCCCTTTGATGAATCATCTCTCTGTCTCGTAGAGAAGAAGACAAATGACCATGATGAGGTGAAGAGAGGCAGAGAAAGAGGGATGGAGGCCAGCTCGGCTGACACATATCTGACGACGTGCTCTGAGGATGATTTGGCATGTTCTTTAAGAAGGGATGAGGAAGCGTGAAGTTGGTGAGGGTTAATGGTCAACAGGATTTAAGGAACACACCAACACACACAGACATACCACACAAACACACATGATTTCTGTCAACTTTACGATTCTCTTGCATGTATGTGTGTGCTATTTCTTGAGAACCCTCAAATATGAATGGGCATATGGTTTCCAGCAAAGGCTCATTATAACAATTTTTTCTTCAGGGAAAATTTAGAAAACTATAAATGCTACTACTGCTGCCTTTGGAAAAAAATACTAAAAATGATTTAAAGGCAGCAACAATTATAAACCCACATTTATGTTTAATATTCTACACTCATGATATTTTAACTTACATACAGCACAAACAATTGTGCTAGCTTGCAAGATAACTAGAGCCAATGGTATGCCTTTGCTTTGAACAATTTAGGGGACATAGTTAACTAAGCTGGAACTTACTGAATATCTACACTAAGTAGCTCTGAGTTTCTGCCAATCCCTCTGCATCACAAAGACATCCTGTTCAGACCGTAAGGCGATATCTGCTGTGTCACACCATGCAGTCACTAAAGCTAACTCTTGTGCTAGCCTAGCACTAAAACATTTGCTGCACTTTAAGTCTGAAAGAGGGAGGAAGTGAGGCTTATCCTGCTAGCTTTACCGTAGTGGGAAGAACATGTTCCTATCCCTGGCCTTTCTTGCCAAGCAGCACTCACCTATCATGCATTAATTTTAGAGAAGGGGAAAAGATTCCACGGTGCATTAGTGAAGAGATTTATTGATGGCTTTGCGCCTGCGATGTGGCAGGTGCTCTCAGGTACTTATGGAAAGCCCGACCCCACCACCCTACGCCTTGACAGATAAGGTGGGAGAACACAACGTTCTGTCAAGGTTATTCAATCATTGCGTGAACATTCTGGGTAACTTCTTCTGTCTTATCAGGGGAGCAGTAAGCAGTCGCCTCAGAGACTCTGACATCTAGCACGGGATGAAAGGAGAGGCGTTCTTATGTCCACGTTAACATCGAATGGAGACGGATGGAAATCACAGTTTATATGGGCAAACTAATCCCTCTCAATGGAGTTCGCATATTCAGTCAGTTAGCATGAAAACATTAATAATACTATTGTTTATCTATTTGACCCCCAATGTCTATTTGGCTACATAAGGAAGACGCATTTATTCATCTAACCTGTCAATGGGAATCTAATCGGTAATAAATAAAATTCAACATAAAAGCTAGGACACAAAAAAATCTAACGCAACAAAAACCAACATGGCTGCCATGATAAGCTCCTCTGCCTCCTCTCCCTCTTCCCCTTCCTCCCTCTCTTCTGTCTTCTGCTTGACGTGGGCCCATTTAGCTCCAGCCCAGCTGAGATTCATTGAAAGAGGTGGCCCCATAAACATGCCGCGTTATTCCCCTACGATCCCGAAACACGCTAGACAAAACACAGATAAATCCCTGTCACCCCACCAGGGCCGAGCAAGCACACAACACATGCCTACCCAATCCTACATTCATCAGTCCGTCTGGAACCATAGTGAGGGTTAAAACAATCCACAGCCATATTTTTTCACACCAAAAAACTTAGGGAGGCTGTCCACAATGGTTTTCTGCTGAATTATTAGATTTTATGGGCTACTAGTTAGGAACAGTAAGTTTGTTGAAATGATAATGCATATACATTATCTATGTGGTATCCTGTATATTCTCTATGCTTATGTATAGTATGTAATGCTTACATATAGCTCTTGAAGTAGTCCTACTACTAGGCTAGGAGCACTTAAAATCCCAATGCTCAGCCCACCCTAGCCAGCCACTCCACCACCTCTCACCCTAGCTCACGCGTTCTCCCAAGGCTCCGAGCATAACCACAGCCTTCCTCTCATTCCTTTCTCCAACGGAAATTGATCTAAGAGAGCGGCATATCGGCTCTCAATCTCTGCTCCATGCATTTTCATTGTATTAGGGCCTAAGTACGAGATTAGCGCTTAAATCTGGCCCGAGAATAGTGATCTGAGCACGGCCATGGCATATTAAATTGATGTGGATCCTAACACAGGGCCGAAGTGAAAAGCCGGCTCTGATCCCTCAAGATAATGACAGTCAGGTTCCTTTCTTTGGGTTGGTTTCTCACAGTTTGGAGGAGAGAGAATAAATCATTGATGTGTTTAAACTATTTATTCCTTCTCTAAATATGTGGAAATGGTGGATATGGTTTCTAGCAAATTGATTTTGTTCCTTTCCCTTGTGGGAAGAGAGGCGGGTTGGGTTCTCAGATGGAGTTGTCTACTGTGAAGCTGGTAAAATAAATTGGAAAGGGGAAGGATAAGAATTCACACTTTTTTTCTTAGATTGGATGAATTTCAGTCACAAACTGAGACTTTGGAACAGAATCTATTATGGGCTGTTGTTTGTCCTACATCTCTGAGACTTGTTGCAGTTTTGCCACATAGCATAAAAAAGTGTGCTATTGTTATATTAAAATGACAACCTCTCAAGAGAGAAGCTCAACAGCTCACAAACAAAAAGAGGTCACAAAATATAAACTCTTAAAAATCCTGGACATGGTTCTCGAGTCAAATTTCATAGAGTACAGTATATCCTCCAAGTCACACAGGCACGTTTTATACATTAATCATAATCATATAAGGATGCATTTCTCCTATCACTGCACAACAGAGAGAGATCATTTCTATTCTCTCTTTCATTTTGGAAAATTATAGGGAACAACATATAGCATTGTCCTTGAAATCTCCTCCTGAAACTCAAACACAGCTCAAATGAATGAGCACAAATGAAGCTTAACACTCAACACAGACTCATGTCCTGATTTAAACAGATAGACCCACTGGGTATTACATTGGGTATTACATTACACATAAACGCTACCAGCAAAAAATCTGATTACAGATACTTTTGAAAAACTATATGATTACTTCGAGGATTACTTTTACATTCAGAAAGGATTTTTGCCCCCCAAAAATCTCAATGACATTCAAATCAGCATGGGAAAAAATGGGGAAATTTAACTTTGTTCCACCTGAGCAAGATTTACCACAAGTCAGAGACCACTATGATGACACACCAAATGTATTTGATGGATCGCGGGAAAAGAGCAGGAATAGGCTTTTGAAGGCTACAGTCCAAGCTATGTCTTCTAATGGTGCGACTGCTGTCAGCATCCAAAGATTATCCAACTTGAATAAACGCTTGGAGGTAAGGATGACAGCAGTGGTTTAGTCTTCGGCGATATGGGTAACACTTGTTATTTATCTACATAGCGCATTGCTGTAAATCACACTGCTGCTCTCTCATTTAGCTATTTGAATTCAAGAAGTTTAAGCTGCCTATCAATCATTGTTTTTGAAACCAGTGGACAGCCAATGAAAAATGTGCTCTTGCAACAGCTGCCTGTGCGGATCCCAGCCTATGGAATATAAGTGGGGGGGGGGGGTTATTGCTCAATCTAATTCATGCTGATAAAAAAAAAATAATCCACATGCCTAATGGACAGATGCTCAAACTCACACAATTTTGATAGACTTAAAGGTGCAATCTGTAGTTGCCACATCCGTTTTTGAAATTATAAATGCTAAACTCAGCAAAAAAAGAAACGTCCCTTTTTCAGGACCCTTTCTTTCAAAGATAATTCGTAAAAATCCAAATAACTTCACAGATCTTCATTGTAAAGGGTTTAAACACTGTTTCCCATGCTTGTTCAATGAACCATAAACAATGAATGAACATGCACTTGTGGAACGGTCGTTAAGACACTAACAGCTTACAGACGGTAGGTAATTAAGGTCACAGTTATGAAAATTTAGGACTGTAAAGAGACCTTTCTACTGACTCTGAAAACTGAAAATGAACGCAGTTGACAGTGAGAGGACGTTTCTTTTTTTGCTGAGTTTATATATACTGTACTTTATATACAGTACCAGTCAAAAGTTTGGACACATCGGGTATTTCTTGGTACAGTTGAATGGTTATATTGGAACAGCTATTGGACTGTGCAGACTAGATAGAGTTTACTTATCTGTGATAACCTTTACAGCCAAATGGCAACTGGATCAGTAACTACAGTACCAGCCAAAAGATTGGATACACCTAGTCATTCCACACATATGGAATCATGTAGCAACCAAAAAAGTGTTAAACAAATCAAAATACGTTTTATATTTCAGATTCTTCAAAGTAGCCACGTTTTGCCTTGATGACAGCTTTGCACACGCCTGGCATTCTCTCAACCAACTCCATGAGGTAGTCACCTGGAATGCACTTCAATAAACAGGTGTGCCTTGTTAAAAAATAATTTGTGGAATTTCGTTCCTTCTTAATGCGTTTGAGCCAATCAGTTGTGCTGTGACAAGGTATACAGTGCCTTGCAAAAATATTCATCCCCCTTGGAGTTTTTCCTATTTAGTTGCATTACAACCTGTAATTTAAAAATATTTTTATTTTTATTTCAAGTAATGACCATACACAAAATAGTCCAAATTGGTGAAGTGAAATTAAAAAAATAACTTTTTGAAAAAAATGGAAGAGTGGTGCATGCATATGTTTTCACCCCCTTTGCTATGAAGCCCCTAAATAAGATATGGTGCAACCAATTACCTTCAGAAGACACATAATTAGTTAAATAAAGTCCACCTGGGTGCAATCTAAGTTTCACATGATCTGTCACATGATCTCAGTATATATACACCTGTTCTGAAAGGTCCCAGAGTCTGCAACACCACAAAGCAAGGGGTACCACCAAGCAAGTGGCACCATGAAGACCAAGGAGCTCTCCAAACAGCTCAGGGACAAAGTTGTGCAGAAGTACAGATCAGGTTTGGGTTCTAAAAAAAATATATCTGAAACTTTGAACATCCATTAAAGCACCATTAAATCCATTATTAAAAAATGGAAAGAATATGGCACCACAACAAACCTGCCAAGAGAGGGCCGCCTACCAAAACCCACAGACCAGGCAAGGAGGACATTAATCAGAGAGGCAACAAAGAGACCAAAGATAACCCTGAAGGAGCTGCAAAGCTCCACAGCGAAGATTGGAGTATCTGTCCATAGGACCACTTTAAAGCCATACACTCCACAGAGCTGGGCTTTACAGAAGAGTGGACAGAAAAAAAGCCATTGCTTAAAGAAAATAAGCAAACACTTTTGGTGTTCGCCAAAAGGCATGTGGGAGACTCCACAAACATATGGAAGAAGGTGCTCTGGTCAGATGAAACTAAAATTGAGCTTTTTGACCATCAAGGAAAACTCTATGTTTGGCACAAACCCAACACTTCTCATCACCCCGAGAAAAACATCCCCACAGCATGATGCTGCCACCACCGTGCTTCACTGTGGGGATGTTTTTAACTGGTAACTGGTAACTGGTTAAAGGAATGATGGATGGCGCTAAATACAGGGAAATTCCAGAGATTTGAGACTGGACGGAGGTTCACCTTCCAGCAGGACAATGACCCTAAGCATACAGCTAAAGCAACACACGAGTGGTTTAAGGGGAAACATTTATATGTCTTGGAAATGGCCTAGTCAAAGCTCAGACCTCAATCCAATTGAGAATCTGTGGTATGACTTAAATATTGCTGTTCACCAGCGGAACCCATCAAACTTGAAGGAGCTGGAGCAGTTTTGCCTTGAAGAATGGGCAAAAATCCAAGTGGCTAGATGTGCCAAGCTTATAGAGACATACCCCAAGAGACTTGCAGCTGTAATTGCTGCAAAAGGTGGCTCTACAAAGTAATTGACTTTGAGGCGGTGAATAGTTCAGTTTTTTTGTTTTATTTCTTGCTTGTTTCACCAAAAAATATTTTGCATCTTCAAAGTGGTAGGCATGTTGTAAATCAATGTAAAACAAATTATACAAACCCCCCAAAAATCCATTTTAATTCCAGGTTGTAAGGCAACAAAATAGGAAAAATGCCAAGGGCGGTGAATACATTCGCAAGCCACTGTACAGATGATAGCCGGATTTGGTAAAAGACCAAGTCTATTATGGCAAGAACCGCTCAAATAAGCAAAGACAAATGACAGTCCGTCATTAATTTAAGACATGAAGGTCAGTCAATCTTTAACATGTCAAGAACTTTGAAAGTTTCTTCAAGTGCAGTCGCAAAAACCATCAAGTGCTATGATCAAACTGGCTCCAAAATCACCAAAGGAAGGGAAAACACAGAGTTTCCCTTGCTGCAGAGGATAAGTTCATTAGAGTTTCCAGCCTCAGAAATTGCAGCCCAAATAAATGCTTCAAGTAACAGACACATCTCAACATCAACTGTTCAGAGGAGACTGTGTGAATCAGGCCTTCATGGTCGAATTGCTGCAACAAAACACTACTAAAGCACACCAATAATAAGAAGAGACTTGCTTGGTCCAGGAAACACGAGCAATTGACATTAGACCGGTGGAAATCTGTCCTTTGGTCTGATGAGTCCAAATTGGAGATTTTTGGTTCCAACCTCCGTGTCTTTGTGAGACGCAGAGTAGGTGAACGGATGATCTCTGCATGTGTAGTTCCCAACGTAAAGCTTTTCTCCAGGCCCATCCCTTAGTTTATTTACCAAAAACAGAGGCGGGGCGACTATTTTGATGTTGTTTCATCTGTGAATTTGCCCTTTAAACAGCTATATATTTTCAAGATATCAAAGTGTGACCAACAAAAAAGTAAACAATAGGCCTATAGTAAATGCAGCATATGGCATTCATTTTTCACATGTAAATATCACTTTTCAGTAGTGCTCAAAGCATGCCATTCCATGAGCGCATTATTTATTTTTTAACTCGAATCAATGAGCCCAATTAATCCTCCATGACAACAAAATAAGTCCTTAGTTTTGGGGTTATGCTCAGGTAAAACAATTTGGCTGGTCAATACTTCCATATTTCCAAGTCTTATTCTTGAGGATCAAGAGGTATAACATTTGATGGAATGACTGGAGTTCTGAGACTTTGGTTTTTAATGTAAAGAAATAATTTAATCGTATTATTATTTGTAGTGGAAAGTGATGGGTTAGAAGAAGCCTACATAACCAACCCATAAAGTAAAATTTAACATCCATATATGGCCAGCTATGTAAACTTAATTTATCCTGCAATAGATGTCATTCAATTGGTAGCATACATTTTTGTCTTCTTCTGTAACGATGTGCGCTGAGAGTCGGGAAGCAAGTACAGGGAGTGAGTGTTTAAAAAAATAAACACGAAACACAAACAATGCACAAACACCGACATGAAACAGAGTCAATAACACCTGAGGAAAGAACCAAGGGGAGTGGGAAGATAATCAAGGAGGTGATGGAGTCCAGGTGAGTGTCACGGGGCGCTGGTGTGCTAGGCGCTGGTGTGCTTGACGATGGTGACCGGTGTGTGGGATAATCAGCAGCCTGATGACCTAGAGGCCGGAGAGGGAGTATGCTTAACATCTTCTAATGCCTCTTAAGGGGAAAGTAATCTAAAAGTAAACAAATGGAATTAGATTAAATTACTGAGTTTGGGTATTCCAAAAGTTAAGTTACTGATTACAATTTTGGACAGGTAACTAGTAACTGTAAACGATTCCATTTAGAGAGTAACCTACCCAAGCCTTTTAGAGAGTAACCTCACCAAAATGAATGAGCTAGCCGTGGATATCCTGACCAGACCGTAAATTGAAACTGAACAGGCATCCTATACAATGTGTATTACCGCCATCCAACATGCCTAAATGTAGCCTAGAATGTTACAGCAACTACATGTTACAGCCTTTCTATAACAAGATATGCCTCTTCAAGTCAGCATTAAACCAAATGATGGGGCGGCAGGTAGCCTAGTGGTTAGAGCTTTTGAATAGTAACCAAAAGGTTGAAAGATCAAATCCCCGAGCTGACAAGGTAACAATCTGTTGTTCTGCCCCTGAGCAAGGCAGTTAACCCACTGTTCCTAGGCCGTCATTGAAAATAAGAATTTGTTCTGAACTGACTTGCCTAGTTAAATAAAGGTAAACAAATATTAAAAAATACTAATGACAGAGGCAGAAGCATATATTTTGAGTACCAGTACTTGCCCTTTTACATTGATGCAATATTGGCTGAATGTATTCTGAAGGTTAAAGGGTTGGGTTATTATATAATTGCTATACTGTATCAGTCAAAACACTAGTAAGATATCAGAGATCAGGTGCTTCAATAAAATAAGTTTCAGAGAGTCAAGCAAAATCTGACAAGACTACCGGGGTGATACACAAGGTCAATATTTTTGGAGGTGGAGGTTAATACCTTTATAAATCTGCTCTGTTCTAAATGTCATCAGCCTAAGCCTGTTTACAAGTGAGCAGATTGATAAACGCCCAGAGATTGTTTATAGAGATTGTTTATCTGGTGTTAGTAGGAGAGAGCTAGGCTGAGCCCTTCCAGCTCAGTGACATCTTTGGGGAATCTCTTCATGGCCGTGAGGTGTGCCCTCGCATCCCTTGTCCCGAGGAATATATCAGTGGATGCAATGAAATTACTTTAATCTGTAAATCGCTTCCTTCTGTGGCTTCACAGTCTCAGGGTGAAATTGCATTTTTTTCCCTCCCTTTCTTTCTTCTGTACCCTTTTCTTCTCTTTCACTTTCTCTGTTCTTCTTCTTCACCTCTACGTAATAGTGTTTTGATAGAAAAGCTCCCCGCCACGATAAAAATAAGAAACACATGTGGAGTATGACCGGCTGAGATCATGAATATAGATGGATATTGTTTTTATTGATTTCCATTGGTTGAGGAGCTCATGATGGACAATCTACATTCATTGTGGCAAGTTATTGATTGGTCAGCTAGGAGAATGGCCAAGGAGGGGCACAGGGGGGTCAAGCAGATGACAGAGTTTGTTGGAATCAGGCCCACTGCGAACACGAAAACAACCATGAACTCTGACTGGCAATTAGCACATGAAATGCCGCTAACACCCTCAAGACACGACCAAGTTTGCAGTTGAGTGTGCACTGTAACAAGCATGTCTGAATCGAGAATCAAGCCTGCCTCTAGTAAATACAAATGTAGCTGGAATTAACTCCTTTGTTAGTATAGGACTACAGTGTATTTGTAAAGATTGTAGAGAGTGGTAAGAACTCTATAATGGTAGGCTTACGTTCTGGTGTCCTTTGTAGCTAGCCTTTAGCAAGACCAACTACATTGCATGTAACTACAATCAATAACTGCCAAGAGTTTGCATTGGTTCAGCTTCAACTTCCATAGATATATGCACAATGCATCTAAAACGTGATCCCGTCATGATGGTCTATCCGTATGTTCTATCACTCCCCTGTATTTAAGGAACAAGCTGAGAACACTCCAAGATAGAACCCCCGCAAGGATTAAATCATTACAGCCTTCTCCCCCCTGGATGTGTGACAGGATCAGCAATATTTCACACTGACAGAAGGACCCAACAGCAGGTGATCACGAACAATCTCGACTCCACATTTTATTTATTTGTTTTCCTTCCTTTCTCGTTGCATTCTGGGGTTGCCAGATCAAAAATATCTTGAAATCAAAGCAACCCATATTTTCCCTCCAAAATAAAAGTAAATCAGAAAATTCACCACATAAAATGTGAGATGATCTGATTGTATGACTAGAAAGCTCAACAGCTAAAATTGACAGTATTAATCTGCATGCAAGCTGAAGGTGAGAGTAATTTCTGCTCTGCTGGTAGTAATGGGTCCTTGCTTCAATAAGTGCCTCCACTAGACAGAGGAAGTGTTTAAAATGCTACGTGAGTCCCTCAACCCCCCTCCTCTCTCTCTCTGCCTCTTGCTGATGTACGCAGTAGACACACCATTAAGACTCAGGTTCAGTTGATCGAATCCATTTGTAGCAGCCTCATACCTCAAACCCCTGCCCATTGGATAATACAGTACCGTATTGCGCAACATTTTGCATGCGCCACACAGAACAAACAAGCTCAATCTTACTACTCTAGTCTAATACATTCGATTCCTTTCCACCCCACCCGTGTTTTATTTATTTTTTATTCAGGGCAGACGTCCTTTTTATGGGCACATGAATAGTGTATTGGCCCTAACTGCGAGCGCTTCACAAAAGACACGGAAGGCTTGAAAGCCTAAATTTGACTCGTGGGCGAAGGACTCACTTCAGCTCCCTGACTTTCACCTTTTCCGTCATGGAAATGAAAGGAGGTGGAAGTAACAGGTATGTCTTTGGCAATAAGTCTGACTCAGTTGATCTCAAGACAATCAGGGCGCATTAGCTTTGGAATGCAATGACATGGAATGATGTTTGCTGACACAGAGCATGCTAAATAATTTGGCCCGAGGGGAGACCATAGTCTTTTGTTTTGTGCAAGGTGTAGGACGAGGACAGAAAATCTCTCCTTGATTGGCCTAGAAACCACATTTCAGATTTGTGTTACTACAGTGCCTTGCAAAAGTATTCACCCCCCTTGGCATTTTTCTTATTTTGTTGCATTACAACCTGTAATATAAATGAATTTTTATTTGGATGTCATGTAATGAAAATACACAAAATAGTCCAAATTGGTGAAGTGAAATGAAAAACATTACTTGTTTTCAAAAAGAAATACAAACATTACAACTGAAAAGTGGTATGTGCATATGCATTCACCCCCTTTGCTATGAAGCCCCTAAATAAGACCTGGTGCAACCAATTACATCCAGCAGTCACATAATTAGTCCACCTGGGTGCAATCTAAGTGTCACATTATCTGTCACATGATCTCAGTATATATACACCTGTTCTGAAAGGCCCCAGAGTCTGCAACACCACTAAGCAAGGGGCACCACCAAGCAAGCGGCACCATGAAGACCAAGGAGCTCTCCAAACAGGTCAGGGACAAAGTTGTGGAGAAGTACCGATCAGGGTTGGGTTATAAAAAATATCTGAAACTTTTAACATCCCATGGAGAACCATTAAATCCCTTATTAAAAAATGGAAAGAATATGGCACCACAACAAACCTGCCAAGAGAGGTCCGCACACCAAAACTCACAGACCAGGCAAAGAAGGCATTAATCAGAGAGGCAACAAAGAGATTGAAGATAACCCTGAAGGAGCTGCAAAGCTCCACAGCGGAGATTGGAGTATCTGTCCACAGGACCACTTTAAGCCGTACACTCTACAGAGCTGGGCTTTACGGATGAGTGGCCAGAAAAAAAGCCATTGCTTAAAGAAAATAATAAGCAAATATGTTTGGTGTTCGCCAAAAGGCATGTGGGAGACACCCCAAACATATGGAGAAGGTATTCTGGTCAGATGAGACTAAAATTAAGCTTTTTGGCCATCAAGGAAAACGCTATGTCTGGCACAAACCCAATACCTCTCATCACCCGGAGAACACCATCATGCAGCATCATGCTGTGGGGATGTTTTTAATCGGCAGGGACTAGAAAACCGGTCAGAATTGAAGGAGTGATGGATGGCGCTAAATAGAGGGAAATTTGTGCGGGAAACCTGTTTCAGTCTTCCAGAGATTTGATACTGGGACAGAGGTTCACTTTCCAGCAGGACAATGAACCTAAGCATACTGCTAAAGCAACACACAAGTGGTTTCAGGGGAAACATTTAAATGTCTTGGAATGGCCTAGTCAAAGCCCAGACCTCAATCTAATTGTGTGGAATGACTTAAAGATTGCTGTACACCATTAGGAACCCATCCAACTTGAAGGAGCTGGTGCAGTTTTGCCTTGAAGAATGGGCAACATCCCAGTGGCTAGATGTGCCAAGCTTATAGAGACATATCCCAAGAGTCTTGCACCTGTAATTGCTGCAGAAGGTGTCTCTACAAAGTATTGACTGAGGGGGTGAATAGTTATGCACGCTCAAGTTTCAGTTTTTTGTCTTGTTTCTTGTTTGTTTCACAATTAAAAACGATTTTGCATCTTCAAAGTGGTAGGCATGTTGTGTAAATAAAATGAAATAAATATTTGAATTCCAGGTTGTAAGTCAACAAGATAGGAAAATGCCAAGGGGGGTGAATACGTTTGCAAGGTACTGTGCCTCTTAATAAATCTGTCCATTGCTGTGCTCTAGATTACAATCATTTCGATTTTCCTTTCTCAGTGCTTTTGAATCTGGTTTCCGTTACGCACACACACACACACACACACACACACATGAAATAACCTAAACCCAACCTAGATTTACACTCTGCAGTACAGGACGATGACTAATACATTTGCAGAGATCAATGAAGCTGATTGGTTGAGGCTCTTTTCTTGGTCAGTCCAGGAATTGGCAGTTAGAGACAAGTTGCCCAATTACTGTAAGTGAGCACAAGGATCCGCCAATACCCCTGAATAATGTTTCTTATGGGTACGTGGTTCCTCTCAAAAGCTAGGCAACGGAGGAAACAGCCATTGACCATCAAATTCCAGAGCTTTCTCCCTTTATCATCACAATCTATAAAATGGCTATAAAACCGAACTGTTCCAGGTCAAGAATTCACAGATTCAGTAATTTTTACCGCTCACTCTCTAGATGATCTTGGTCAAAGACCTAAACAACTCCTTCCTTCAGAAGCTTGACGGAATTCTGGAAGAAAAGAAGTTGAAGCGCTCGATTTCTCCTCTCACTCTCTCGCTCTGCTAGTAGACATTGGGTTGGGTTGCTCAATGTCATGTGTTAGTACATCTAATTAAATGCAATGGATGTGCCATGTGGCAGCTGGCTGTTTTACCCTCCCCGTTGAAGGCTTGTAAGCAGCGCAGCCTGATCAGATGCTCCGAGTAGGAAGATGCCACCCAACACAAGAGGCCCATTTGTAAAGGAAAGCGCTGGCTGCCACCGCTAGCTAACGCTGTCACTCTGATGACTCCTGTCACCGATAGCCGTCGCCCATAGGCTCCCAGCACTAGCATTAGTCTAGTGCCTAGCTTAGCATATTAGCATATTCAGCAGGTAGCAGGATGTTTCGTGGTAAAAAAAAAACGTGTCGTAACACCCGGGTCTTGACTCTGGGTGTTGTACTACAGCATCTGGTGCATTTGTTTTGTGAGGTCGTTTTTGTATGTTAAGTGTGAGTGTGGAGTGAGGTGCAGCATTGGAGTCCCTTTCTTTCTCCCCCCCTCACTCCCTCCCTCTTTCTCTGAACATTTGCGCCGCTCGGCTATTCCCAAAGACTGTTTGTGTGAGCTGCTCCTGCAACTGCAGGAACACAGCATCTCTGCACTTGGTTACCTCTCTGACTTACTTTTATATCCCCTCCTCTTGCTCTCCTTCTCTCTCTCCCTCTACTCTGTATCCCTCCATGTGCATTGGAGGAAGGGTGGAACATGAAACAGCCCTCTCTTTTCTGATGGCAGTCTCTGGCCAAGCGTGCACAGAAGGGTCAAGGTAAGAAACAGACAACGATATCATTGGAGCACATACACAGCTGATTCGAAAGCTGTCAATCACACAGGTCAGGGGAAAATGCAATGTTGCAATGCAATACAATGTTGTGGATATCAGGGGTGTACCATTCGGTACGGGGACCTTGGGACCTTAGTTCGGTTCGCACTGTGAACCTGAATTAATACATAAAAAATATATTTAAAATAAAAACACTAGGCCTATAGGCTATGCCTACGCTGTGTTGTAGGCCTCGAGTAAATCTTAGCAAAAAAAGATTCAGGCTATTCCGTTAAAACAACTAGAGCCTATACGCATGTTGTAATCAAAATTAGAATCTTAATTCTCGCATTTCAAACTGTCCTTTGTGAGGGGCAGCCGTGAACTAGTTCTTTACGATGGCGAGTGGTGGGGTCGATAAACCAGGACGATTCTCCTTCATCGTTTAACCTTTAGGGGCCACGGGTGCCGCTAGCGGCACTCCTCCCACATTCCACTGAAAAGGCAGAGCGGCAAATTCAAAAAAAACATTTTTTTTAAATATTTAACTTTCACACATTAACAAGTCCAATACAGCATATGAAAGGTACACATCTTGTGAATCAAGCCAACATGTCCGATTTTTAAAATGTTTTACAGGGAAGACAAAATATGTAAATCTATTACACCACTTTTCTACCTCCATCAGTGTTTTACTCCATCACCAGCTATCACTAATTCGACCAAATAAAGATATATATATAGCCACTAACCAAGAAACAACTTCATAAGATGACAGTCTGATAACATATTTATTGTATAGCATATGTTTTTTTTGAAAAATGTGCATATTTATGGTATAAATCATAAATTACATTTCAGCTACAATCAGAAATTGCACCGAAAGCAGCCATAACATTTACAGACACCAACGTCAAATAACTAATTACTCATCATAAAACATATCTGAGAAATACATACTGTGCAGCAATTGAAAGACAGGATTCTTGTGATTCCAGACAATATTTCAGATTTATTAAATGTTTTATAGCGAAAACAAAATGTAGCGCTAAATTAGCATAGCCACGCCAGCCAGAACCAGCTGGGCGCCCACGACCAGTTCACATGCACACCGATATATGAAATAGCATTATAAATTGGATCTTACTTTTGCTGAAATTTCATCAGAATGTTGATCAAGATGTCCTTAGTCCAGATGAGTCGTTCATTACATTCAGAATGGTACCTTTCCCACTTCATTTAGCATGGGTACTAGTCGCGTGGCACGGATCTCTCCAAGTAAACAAAGTCACACGACGGAACACGACAAAACTCCCGAAAAAATTCAAATAATCTGATTAAACTATATTGAAAAAACATACATTACGATGATATGGTCTCATTTATCAAATCAAATCCGAGCCGGAGATAGTTGACATCCGAAACGGCAGCAAAACAAAACACAATCTCTCTTCAAAGTCGCGCACTTCAGACTTCCGGAAATGGACGGTCACGTCAAAGAAATAGGTCTTATTTCACGTCAGAACAAGATAAACACAAAATTTCTCCTCTGACGTCCTCTTGACACCCAGAGGAAGGCGTGTGAGGTGTGTTTCGGGTCATAGGTGGCATGACCATGTATAGGCAGAGCGTTGAAGCGAGCATAGACATCTTGCATTCTACTTCCTGCTCAGGGAAAGTGCTGCCAAATTACTTGTGTTCAACTCAGAGAAAAAATTCAAACGTTTTTAGAAACTATAGGTTGTTTTCTATCCAATGGTACTAAAAATATGCATATTGTACTAGCAAGAATTGAGTACGAGGCCGTTTAAAAATCATACTATTTTCAGCAAAAGTGAAAATATCACTCCTTGTCCCCAACAGGTTAAATCTTCAGTTTGGGAAAATGTTGGCTTTCCAGTAGAATACAACGCCAATGGACAGAGAGAGTATGTTGCCATTGCTCAACGAAAATAGCATATGTAGCTGCCAACACCTCAAACAATGACACATTTACGCCGATATCACCCCAGTACTCCTACCAACGCAAAATAACAACAACACAAATTTGTCTCCACTCTGCATTCAAGCAACCTTTCGCAGCTGATTCTGACCGGGAGTAATCGTGTGTTGTTATTCCTGATTGTGCTCTCATCAAGCATTATATGACTCATGATCATATGGGACCTGTTTCAGGAAACTAAGCGTATGTCGCAGGTCACTACTTCACAGGACAGCCTTTTGAACGTAGACATTTCTTTTCTTTTTTTTTAATGCTGAATGGGTGTAGACAAAGAATGGATCTTCAGCAGTAGTACCAAAACATTCAAAGGCCATTTTCTCAAAAGTGAGTATCAACTTTCAAAGCAGAATTACTTTCCCATTGTTCCTCACCTGTAGTGTATGATATACCATTTTGTAGCTCTGAGTCTCTACGTTTACCAATGTAAAAAACACAATTTCAAATTTTGCTACATAAGACCGAATTTGAGCTGGTCTGTCACGTATATGGAGTCAGGAATACCAACACTTTGAATACAAACAGGGTTGTTGTCTTAAATTAAAGTAGAAAGCAGCAGTGACTTGGTCTATATAAACGTGGTCAGATGAAGCAGATGCTAAACTACAGGACTGTTTTGCTATCACAGACTGGAACATGTTCCGGGATGCTACCGATGGGATTAAGGAGTGCACCACATCAGTCACTGGCTTTATCAATAAGTGCATCGAGGATGTCGTCCCCACCGTGACTGTACGTACATACCCCAAACAGAAGCCATGTATTACAGGCAACATTAGCACTGAGCTAAAGGGTAGAGCTGCCGCTTTCAAGGTGCGTCAATACAAGACTAAGATTGAATCATACTACACCGGCTCCGATGCTCGTCTTATGTGGCAGGCCTTGCAAACTATTACAGATTACAAAGGGAAGCACAGAGACACGAGCCTACCAGACGAGCTAAATCACTTCTATGCTCGCTTCGAGGCAAGCAACACTGAGGCATGCATGAGAGCATCAGCTGTTCCGGACGACTGTGTGATCACGCTCTCCGTAGCCGACGTGAGTAAGACCTTTAAACAGGTCAACATACACAAGGCTGCGGGGCCAGACAGATTACCAGGACGTGTGCTCTGGGCATGTGGTGACCAACTGGCAGGTGTCTTCACTGACATTTTCAACATGTCCCTGATTGAGTCTGTAATACCAACATGTTTCAAGCAGACCACCATAGTCCCTGTGCCCAAGAACACAAAGGCAACCTGTCTAAATGACTACTGACCCGTAGCACTCACGTCCGTAGCCATGAAGTGCTTTGAAAGGTTGGTAATGGCTCACATCAACACCATTATACCAGAAACCCTAGACCCACTCCAATTTGCATACCGCTCAAACAGATCCACAGATGATGCAATCTCTATTGCACTCCACACTGCCCTTTCCCACCTGGACAAAACTTATGTAAGAATGCTATTCATTGACTACAGCTCAGCGTTCAACACCATAGTACCCGCAAAGCTCATCACTAAGCTAAGGATCCTGGGACTAAACACCTCCCTCTGCAACTGGATCCTGGACATCCTGATGGGCCGCCCCCAGGTGGTGAGGGTAGGTAGCAACACATCTGCCACGCTGAGCCTCAACACTGGAGCTCCTCAGGGGTGCGTGCTCAGTCCCCTCCTGTACTCCCTGTTCACCCACGACTGCATGGCCAGGCATGGCTCCAACACCATCATTAAGATTGCAGACGACACAGTGGTAGGCCTGATCACCGACAACGACAAGACAGCCTATAGGGAGGAGGTATGAGACCTGGACGGGTGGTGCCAGAATAACGACCTATCCCTCAACGTAACCAAGACGAAGGAGATGATTGTGGACTACAGGAAAAGGAGGACTGAGCACGCCCCCATTCTCATCGACGGGACTGGAGTGGAGCAGGTTGAGAGCTTCAAGTTCCTTGGTGTCCACATCAACAGCAAAGTGGGCACGACAAAGCCTATTCCCCCTCAGGAAACTAAAAAGATTTGGCATGGGTCCTGAGATCCTCAAATGATTCTACAGCTGCAACATCGAGAGCATCCTGACTGGTTGCATCACTGCCTGGTACGGCAATTGCTCAGCCTCTGACCGCAAGGCACTACAGAGGGTAGTGCGTACGGCCCAGTACATCACTGGGGCTAAGCTGCCTGCCATCCAGGACCTCTACACCAGGCGCTGTCAGAGGAAGGCCCTAAAAATTGTCAAAGACCCCAGCCACCCTAGTCATAGTCTGTTCTGTCTACTACCGCATGGCAAGCGGTACCAGAGTGCCAAGTCTAGGACAAAAAGGCTTCTCAACAGTTTTTACCCCCAAGCCATAAGACTCCAGAACAGGTAGTCAAATGGCTACCCGGACTATTTGCATTGTGTGCCGCCCCCAACCTCTCTTTTCACGTTTCTACCACCCACTGTTTATCATATATGCATAGTCACTTTTACTATACATTCATGTAAATACTACCTCAATTGGGCCGACCAACCAGTGCCAACCACATTGTCTAACTGGGCTATCTGCATTGTGTCCCACCCACCAACCCCCTCTTTTACACTACTGCTACTCTCTGTTCATCATATATGCATAGTCACTTTAACCATATCAACATGTACATACTACCTCAATCAGCCTGACTAACCGTTGTCTGTATGTAGCCTCGCTACTTTTATTCCCTCGCTAATGTATATAGCCTGTCTTTTTACTGTGGTTTTATTTCTTTACCTACCTATTGTTCACCTAATACATTTTTTGCACTATTGGTTAGAGCCTGTAAGTAAGCATTTCACTGTAAGGTCAACACCTGTTGTATTTGGCGCACGTGACAAATAAACTTAGATTTGATTTGTCTCTAGTGTGTGTGTGGGCTGGTAAACACTGGGGTAAAGTGATTAAAGTTAACGGTAGAACTAATACAATAATTGGCTTATGGAAGCACTTCTCTAAGCGAGAGAATGGTATATTATATATTTCTATATCAGCTTTTTATGCTACCTTTCATATTCTTGATCCTAATGATATAGGCCTAGGTGTAAAACAGCCGTGGTGAGAGAGAAACGACCCTGCAATAAAAAACATAATGTGTAGGGTGGAGAGAAGGTTGGTTTTACAGGTTTACTCGCTCCGGATTGTCAGTACTGCATGTGTTCTTGGTTGTCGTGCCGTGGCTGTGTCGGAATCGATTGTGAGTTTGAACTTGAGTATGCCTTCCCATAAGGGAGTGCCCGGGGTTGGCATGCGGTCAGGTCTGGCACAGCCATGACACGATACAAAAGGATATAATATGATGCATAAGACACATTTTTACTGGCAGTCATTAGCGGCCGTTAGAATCCATGTTCCTTTTTCCTTCTTCCTTTTTTTTGTCAGAATATAACAGGATATAATGAGGACTACATGACATATGTCTTGCATGTAATGAACATGGATATGGATACATGGATATATTGCGATATATTTTGGTTGTTTTCTCTTTTTTAATATTTATTATTTATTCATGTTTTTTACGAACAACTGAATCCAATGAACTGAGCAGGCTGGGCTGACATGCTTACAGCATTGCTTTGACTTTCAAATATGAGCATGCATGTATAAGATTGAGCTGTTATTATTTATATTAATATTATCTATTATTATTACAAAAGAAAATCTAACTGTTTTCCATGTTATTTGGTTAGTTATCTTAGGCATCCTCATAGATAATTATGTTCTCATGGGACTGCCCATATTTCCCTCTGGCCAACATCAATTGGCGGCCAAGTGTTTGCCTTAGGATGCAAAGGTGCATCATGAGTCAGGGAGATGAGCTGATGGTCTTAGTGACAACATACCTAGATATGGGGGAGGTTTGAGTAGGTGGAATATTAGGACAATTGGAGATTTACAAAGTTGCAGCTACAGTGTGCTTAACAGTGCACATTATTATGGTACAGGTATATGGACACTTAATCTTCATGGTGCTTTTTAATGGTAAGCTTACAAACATTGGCTGTGGTAAGTATAATTGAAACGTCGGTATCATTATGATAAGTAGAGCATGTTATAATTGTAATGGCTTAGCAGATCATAAAAAAGAAGATACATTTTTACATGGCTAAAAGAGAAATAATATAATATCTACTGTTTATTGGAAACTCATTCTACAAATATAGATGAGGTTGGGTGGGAAAAGGACTGGGAGGGAGAAATATATTTTTGTCATGGTCAAAGTAACTCAAAGGGGGTGACTATATTAATACAAATTTTGATCCGATTGTGCAAACTCTGCAAACAGGAAGGAAGATGGATTAGTTTAAATATTCTATTGGACCAAAAACAGATCTGGCTAATTAATCTATATGGGCCAAATATTGATGATCCACACTTTTTTGAAAATACATATAATAATATATTGAGCTCACAAGCAATGAAATTATCTATTATTATGGTGGGAGATTACAATACGGTTTTAAGTACCTCAATGGATCGTAAAGGAAATCATTCTACAAACTAGGAGACCGAATGCGATCGGACCACCATCTAATTGGCCTCCATATAACTCTTACAGAATTTCCACGTGGACGGGGATATTGGAAATTGAATCAAAGCCTATTGGATGACAATTTGTTCTTAACTAAGACAAAATAATTCATAATTAACTTTTTTTTTGTACAACATAGGTACAGTAGATCCCCTTATTGTATGCGACACTTTCAAATGTACTTTTAGAGGACATTCAATACAATACTCATCATTAAACAAAAGCAGTTTAGGTCAAAAGAGATTAGACTAATAAAGGAAATAGAGGAAGTAACAGTGCAGGTAGATGGTAATGGAAACTGTACTATAGAGGCACAAAATAGGTTAGAGGAAAAACAAAAAGAAATGGAGGTACTTATTCAAGAACGATCAAGTGTACTGCATTACAAAAATAAAGTGAATTGGATGGAAAATGGGGAAAACATTATTTACAGAAACTCGTTACAAATGATGGAGTTATTCATGATTCACCAAATTATATTTTGAAAGAGGAAGCAAAATATTTTTTGCACACTAAAAGTCATTAAAACTTTTCTGATTTATTTCCTAATAATAATAATGTAAAATTAACAACTTTACAGAAAGACCAGTGTGAAGGCCAACTTACAGAAGAGGAACTTTTTGAGGCAATAAAATATTTTAATTCTGGAAAAACACCAGGGTGTGACGGTTTACCAGTAGAGGTTTATCAGACCTTTTTATAATTTATGATGTACTCATTATTAGCATGTTTTAATTACTCTTATACAATACTAGATTTTCAGGTACTCAACAAGAAGGTCTGATTTCATTACTACTAAAACAGGACCCAGGTGGTAAGTATAAAGATCCAGTCCATTTAAAAAACCAGAGGCCTCGAACACTTCAATGTTATGATGGGAAAATCCTGGCGAAATGCATAGCATATGGAACAAAAAAGGTTATACCAGATATTGTTCATCCTGATCAGACAGGTTTTTTACCTGGACGATATATTGGAGATAATATACGACAATAACCTGAAACAATTGAACATTATGATACATTGAAGATTTAAGGTCCATTCTTCATAGCAGATTTTGCAAAGGCTTTTGATAAAGTATGATTAGAATTTATATATAAATGCCTGGAATACTTTAATTTTGGTGAACCTCTCATACAATGGGTTACAGTTGAAGTCGGAAGTTTACATACGCTTAGGTTGGAGTCATTAAAACTTGTTTTTCAACCACTCCACAAATTTCTTGTTAACAAACTATAGTTTTGGCAAGTCGGTTAGGACATCTATTTTGTGCATGACACAAGTAATTTTTCCAACAATTATTTCACTTATAATTCACTGTATCACAATTCAAGTGGGTCAGAAGTTCACATACACTAAGTTGACTGTGCCTTTTAAACAGCTTGTAAAATTCCAGAAAATGATTACATGGCTTTAGAAGCTTCTGATTGGCTAATTGACATCATTTGAGTCATTGAGTACGCAAGTATAAATACCATGGAACCACACAGCCGTCATACCGCTCAGGAAGGAGATGGGTTCTGTCTCCTAGAGATGAACGTACTTTGGTGCAAAATGTGCAAATCAATCACAGAACAACAGCAAAGGACCTTGTGAAGATGCTGGAGGAAACAGGTACAAAAGTATGTATATCAACAGTAAAATGGGTCCTATATCGACATAACCTGAAAGGCTGCTCAGCAAGGAAGAAGCCACTGCTCCAAAACCGCCATAAAAAATCCAGACTACAGTTTGCAACTGCATATGGGGACAAAGATCGTACTTTTTGGAGAAATGTCCTCTGGTCTGACGAAACCAAAATAGAACTGTTTGGCCATAATGACCATCATTATGTTTGGAGGAAAAAGGGGGAGGCTTGCAAGCCGAAGAACACCATCCCAACCATGAAGCACGGGGGTGGCATAATCATGTTGTGGGGTGGTTTGCTGCAGGAGGGTCTGGTGCACTTAACAAAAAAGATGGCATCATGAGGAGGGAAATTATGTGGATATAAAGCAAGCATCTCAAGACATTAGTATGGAAGTTAAAGCTTGGTCGCAAATGGGTCTTCCAAAGGGACAATGACCCCAAGCATACTTCCAAAGTTGGCTTAAGGGCAACAAAGTCAAGGTATTGGAGTGGCCATCACCAAGCCCTGACCTCAATCCTATAGAAAATGTGTGGGCAGAACTGAAAAAGTGTGTGTGAGCAAGGAGGCCTACAAACCTGACTCAGTTACACCAGGTCTGTCCGGAGGAATGGGCCAAAATTCACCCAACTTATTGTGGGAAACTTGTGGAAAACGTTTGACCCAAGTTAAACAAGTTAAAGGAAATGCTACCAAATACTAATTGAGTGTATGTAAACTTCTGTCCCACTGGGAATGTGATGAAAGAAATAAAACCTGAAATAAATCATTCTCTCTACTATTATTCTGACATTTCACATTCTTAAAATAAAGTGGTGATCCTAACTGACCTAAGACGGAATTTTTACTATGATTAAACGTCAGGAATTGTTAAAACCCGAGTTTAAATGTATTTGGCTAAGGTGTATGTAAACTTCCGCCTTCAACTGTATGTACAGCAACCCCATCTGTAAAACAATGGTTACTTTTCAGAAAGTTTTGAGCTTTTAAAAGGAGTAAAACAAGGCTGTCCGTTGTCTCCATGTCTATTTATTATGGCCATTGAAATGCTAGCTATTAAAATTACTAGATCCAACAAGAACATCAAATGGTTAGAAATCCAGAGGATAAAAACAAAAGTGTCAATGTATGCTGATGACTAGTTTTTTCTTAAGGCCGCAATCTGGATCCTTGCACAGTCTCATTGAAGATCTTGATCACTTTTCTAGCCTCTCTGGTTTAAAACCTAATTATGACAAATATAACATATTATGTATTGGATTGTTAAAAAATACATTGTTTACACTACCGTGTAGTTTACCAATAAAATGGGCGGATGGTGAAGTAGACATACATGGTATTCACATCTCAAAAAAATATAAATGAACTTACCACATTTCATTTTAATATAAAGTTAGCAAAAATAGATCAGATTTTGCAACCATGGAGAGGTAAATACTTGTCTATTTATGGAAAAATTACATTGATTAACTTGTTGGTCCTATCACAGTTTACTTACTTACTAATGGCATTGCCTACTTCAGATGATTTGTTTTTAAAATCATATGAGAAAAAAATATTTAATTTAATTTAGAATGCTTAGGCAGACTGAAAATAAACATGCCTATTTATAAAATTAATATGAGTTTGGGGTGCTAAAATTAGTAAATATTAAAGCTTTAAACCTCTCACTAAAAGCTTCACTCATACATAAGTTATACTTAAACCCAAAATGGTTCTCCAGTAGATTATTAAGAAAAGCCCATCCTTTGTTAAAAAATTGCATTTTTGCCTTCATACAGATTACAACTTCCCATTTCCGACAAATTGAAAATTAAATTTCGTTTAAAGTATCGCCCGTTCTTAAACAAGACATACAAAGTTGGTAAAAATATATATATAATAACATTTTATAAAAATATCTTAAATAAACAAAAATGAACTACAGTAAGTGTTGGCATCTAATTTCCCCGATATACTGAAACGGAAACAAACATTGACCCCAAATCCGCAATATATACCGAACTGTGTGTTTGTTGAACCATTACACCCCTAGTGGAAATAATAAGAGTCTTTCTTTTTTACCTCCCCCGTCCCTCCCTCTATCCCTTCCTGCATCCCTTTTTCCGCTGCCTCTCTCTACAGCCTCCTTATTTTCTGCCTACTCGTCCTTCTCTCTGAGCCTCCTGTTATCTTGCCTTCAGTGAGAGCGTGAAACTGATGCGCTCTCTCTGTACTCACATGGACACCAGCCCACAGCCGACCACACTGTTTTGATGACACTTATCGTCTTTATTTTGTGCAGGCTTCAAATAACAATGCCAGGACAAAACAAAGGGGAGAGAAGAAGAGGACATGAGAGAGAGGGAGGCAGAGAGCAAGAAAGACAGAGAGAAAGAGGTGAGAAAGAGAGAGGCAAAAATATGTGCTGATTCCATTTCATTAGATATCTTTGGAGAGAGATGCTGTAAGCCCCCGTTGACCATAATGTTGTGCAGTTACCAGTAGGGTATTGTGGGAGAAAAAACTATTTGGTGCGGCGAGGCTTGATGGGCTCGTGAATCAAGCCAACATGGATGCCGGGAGAGCAGTTCGAGTCCTTTACACACTGCTGTGAGTTTACACGTAATGTATCCCCACACACACACACAGATACACACATATTCACAGACACCAATAGAACAGCTAGTTCCCCATCTTCTCGCTCCATTCACAAACCTTTTTTCTTCACCTCCTTGGGCTTGTCTACAGCTTCTACCTCCAAGCCATAAGACTGCTGAACAGTTCATCAAATGGCTACCCTGACTATTTGCATTGACCCCCTTTTTATTTGCATTGACTCACTTGCACCGGGTCTATGCACACACTCACACATTCTACACTGACACTACAACACACACACACACACAAATGCATATTGACGCCACACGCACACACACACACACACACACACACACACACACACACACACACACACACACACACACACACACACACACACACACACACACACACACACACACACACACACACACACACACACACACACACACACACACACACACACACACTGTTTATTATCTATCCTGATTGCTTAGTCACTTTTACCCCTACCTTCATGTACATATTACCTCAACTACCTTTACCCCTGCACATTGACTCAGTACTCCTTGTATATAGCCTCGTTATTGTTATTGTATTATGCTACTATTTCCTTTTACATGAAAAAAATCATACTCTTTTAACTCTGCATTGTTGGGAAATGGCTCGTAAGTAAGCATTTCATGGTAAAGTGTACACCTGTGACATTATTTTTTATTTTTGTTATTTAGCACTAAACAGAAACCCACATTTGTGTTTAGAGTTTTTTGCCTGTTTGGCTAACATCTAGTTTGTTGATTCCTGGACTAGCGAATGGGATTTATAAGTGTCAAATCATCTCAACTCCACCACCTCCAGCATCTAGATGCATCAGCTAATGATAATGACACCAATCATAACACTGATACTAACGATGATAATAGCGACGATGACGCTAATGAGGGACCACCTGTGAGGCTGTTTGCATAATCTGTTTTCCTCACAACTTTCTGATGACTGTAATGTCCCCTGGTGGTTCCAAAGCCCCATAAACACACACACAAACATACACATGAACTCATACACACCCACACACACACACATACATACAGACCGCCGTAACACCAACACCCGGCATGTAATTACAAACAGGGGACAGGAGTCAGCCAGAGAGAGGGCCCCCTAGGGGCCACCAAGCCACCATAACACTCCCAGTCCACTTCACCTCCCTCACCCCACCTCTTTCCCTGCATCCCACCTTTCCCCTAAGGGGACTGGAGGACAACCAGGTAACACCGGAAGATGTTGCATCTCCCCCAAGACATATGTTGCTATCTGCCTCCCTACCTACTAACTCCCACCGTTTCCCTCCCTCCCCAAAGGTAACATTAGGTAACAGGAGTGGAGGAAAACAAGGAGAGAGAGAGAGAGAGAGAGAGAGAGAGAGAGAGAGAGAGAGGTAAAGAAGGATCTAATTTCTCTCCGGCAACACTTGTGTCAGCAATTCAAACTGTATAAAGTATTAATCCCCAGATTGGCTCCATCAACGAGCTCTATGCCAGAGAAGATAAACAATTTGAAAAGAAAAAAGAGAGTAAGAGAGGGTTGACTAAGAGATGTAGATGTGTGCTCGAGAGATAGCTACAAATGTTGGATGCTGCTATTGCATCTAGTTAGATATTTCCATTCCCTGTTTTCCAAAAAGAGGGGGGGGGATTACAATTCGCTGAGACCACCTTTGTAGTGCTAAGTCTTCCGCCTAATCCGCCAGTACTGCATTGATTGCCGATCACAGACAGAAGCAGCCCATTCACGAATCAACATGGCTAGGTTGCGGAGAACACAAGTCTCTCCCCAACGTCCAGGCTGGATAAATCCTTGCATTGGGGCCAAAGCTGCCCACATTGTGCCTCCACATAAAAGAAGAAAGAAGGCATAATGTGCTTCCTCTCTCCCGCTCTCTTTCATCTCCTTTCCTTTCTCTCTCTGTGAGAGAGAGAGAGAGAGAGAGAGAGAGAGAGAGAGAGAGAGAGAGAGAGAGAGAGAGAGAGAGAGAGAGAGAGAGAGAGAGAGAGAGAGAGAGAGAGAGAGAGAGAGAGAGAGAGAGAGAGAGAGAGAGAGAGAGAGAGAGAGAGAGAGAGAGAGAGAGAGAGAGAGAGAGAGAGAGAGAGAGAGAGAGAGAGAGAGAGAGAGAGAGAGAGAGAGAGAGAGAGAGAGAGAGAGAGAGAACACATAATCACCAGACACACTTCAATCACCATACTAGAATTTGGCAAAACCCCCTCAACAGTATAATGGTATAAACTGTGTTCAGCCATCTTGTCTCCAGTATCTGGCAGTTGCTCTTTAAGAGAGAGAAAAGGCAGGGTCCAACTAAAAGCTGGAGCTGAAACTCCCCTCTGGTCATTAAAAAATAGGTCCATCTGCTACTCTCCCATTATTGCAGTGAGGGATGGTAGTAATGGTCCTAATATGGTGCTGGTGTGCTGTCATCACGACCTTTGAGCCTAGGAAGTGGACACAGGCCGCCTAATGATGCCAATGCTGAGGTGGGGAGCTGACCCACGCGAGTCGAAACAGGTCGCGCACAGCCGCATCATTAAGCCTAATTGACTCGGCTATGTCCATTCACTGATGCGGCTCGATGGGTCCTAGTTGTGTTTCCATTCCATCGTCACGTGTACTTGTTCAACACCATGATGATACATGACGGGGGTCAGGACTTTTGTTTGGATGTCAAAAAACCTCTATCTCTCTCACTCGCACGCACGCACGCACGCACGCACGCACGCACGCACGCACGCACGCACGCACGCACACACACACACACACACACACACACACACACACACACACACACACACACACACACACACACACACACACACACACACACACACACACACACACACACACACACACACACACACACTCCATTAGAGCTGAATGATGCATTAGTGAAATTAGTCATAAATAATCACAGCATAATTATAATGTAAATAAGCATGAGTAACAAATAAAGACACACTGAGGGACACTCTAAACAAAACTTATTCCTTATGGCAGCCATTTTGTTTGCCCCTTGAAACACTAGCTAGCCTCACTTTAACTGCAATAATTCTCCTCCACAAGGGAGTCATGGGTAACTGCATACTTGGACAGTGTCTGAAAGGGAGCGTGGTGGGTGGATCAACAGCGCTCTGTTACTGGTAAGACGGTTTTGATTGAGCGTTGTTGTTTTTTGGTTTCTTACCATGCAACTACCGTACCGAGGATGAATCTGAGTCATATTTCACTCTTAGCTTGACACAAATAATTGTACATTTTCAGTTAATAAAACTGGCATTATTTTTGATTAAAAGTACTGATTATTGGGTGTACCGTTGCTTGTATTTGTTGTATGCGTGTGCTTACTGTGACTTTCACTTTGATATTGGCTACACTAGGTTCCCACTCTGTTGCGGGACATCATAGCTTGACAAGCGGGAGCGATGGCCTCTGTGTCCCGGTGTTTTTACTGTTCCTCATTGATTAGATTGTATCAAGGTGACATCAAGACGGTTATCAATATTAGTTATTTCTTGTGTATGCTCCTATCCTAATTCAAATGAAATCATGGGAGGGGAATTTTTTTCCCCATGTTTGCTATCGTCGGCGACACTGTGATAAAGCCGCCCAGTGGGAAGCAACTCAGATTGGCAGGCACTTTGGTACAACGGCGGTACACTGTTTGCCGTGTTAGCTACCGCAGGCGACACAGCTACCCAGTTCGAAGCGCCACAGCGCAGGTCGGCAAGCTAACAAGATATCAGACTCATGTCATGTCTTCACCTCGATACAACACTGGTGCACTAGTCTCCATGCTAGTGGGAGCTAACATTACCGCCGGCGACACCGTGATACAGCTGCCGAGAAGCACCTTAGGTCGGCAAGCACCTCCATACAACACCGGTGCATTAGTAATTCGCATAGGCAGCCCAATCAGCCCAATCAGCCAGGCAAAACTGTCATGAGTGGTAACAAATCTGCCCAATTAGCTGATTCGCTTTCCACACACCCACTTCTGTTGATCCACCTTCTTTCGCCACTCCCACTTTCAGACAAACTCCATGTATGCAGTTACCCATACTTGCCACAAGCTACAATGCCCTGACACCTTTCACCACACACAAACACACGCCCAGACATGCACGCGCGCACACACACACACCCGGACACACACACATACACACCATGCTCCGCCCAAAAAGAGCGGTGCTCACTTCCATGAATTACCACATCAAACGGTCTGCAGTTTACCTGTCGCTCACTAGCCTTTAAAGAGAGAGAAAGTGGTGACGAGGGAGGAGGAGAGGAGAGAGGGAGAGAGGCTGAAGGCCTAATGTTCCTCATGTCAACTGTGTTCTGTGGGCCTGTGAAATATGTTTTACCAGTCCAGCCGGCCAGACACCTCTATTTTCTCTCTCTCTCTCCGTCTCTCTCACACACACACACACACACACACACACACAAACAGACTCTGATTCAGAGGGGTTGGGTTAAATGCAGAAGACACATTTCAGTTGAATACGTTCAGTTGACTGACTAGGTATCCCCCTTTCCCTTTCCCAGTCCGCTCCAATCTCCAACTTTCTGTTTCCATCGGACAAACACACCTGAATTCGTAGTATGTACACACTCACAAACACACACGACACTGACAACTGCTGCTACTACATATGCATGAATGTGTATGCAAAAAGATACACGGGCACACAATTGCATGAAAACATTGAAGCACACACAGACATTCGCACACACACACACACACACACACCATTACTCATCGTCACTGGAGGTGTAAGGTGCCTTTGAGTTCAGCGTACTAACCTGGGAGAGAAACACATTACACCACGGGCTAATGAGCTCACTATTTCCACAGCTAACTCCCCTGTCCATCTCGCTCGCTCCCCCTCTCTCTCTCTCTCTCTCTCTCTCTCTCTCTCTCTCTCTCTCTCACCTTACCTCCCTCTGTATGTGTCTCTTTCCCCTCAGCATTTCCCTGGGAGACAGAGTGAGGAGAGGAGGTTGTTTGTTTGACGAGGGGCTGATAGGATGCCTGCCTGCCTCTCGCTTGGGCACCTGGAGGCAGAATGTACGTAGGTGGTCCACTGTGGACACAATGCCAGGAGAGAGGTATAGAGGGAGAGGAGGAGGGAGGGGGGGAGGGAGGAGGAAGAAAACTGGGAGAGATAAAGTCAGCTAGGAGCAGAATAGCAAATAGTACAGTGGGGATACATGCAGAGAGAGACAGAGAGGCGAGAGGAATGTGAAAAAAATGTATGTTTGTCGTTTGCGAAGTACGTGCTCAGGTTGACCAGGAAAGATCCAAACACATAAACAGACGTGATGAGGGAAATAAATGTTTTGCTAATAAATGTGTGGTAAACATGAAAGAACCCCCCCCCAATAACAGAAGGAGCTGTCACACACAAACATACGCACACGCATGTACACACACACACACACACACACACACACACACACACACACACACACACACACACACACACACACACACACACACACACACACACACACACACACACACACACACACACACACACACACAGGTTTCCAAGTTCTTCACAGACAACCCCGTGGCACACACACACTCTTCTCAGTGTCTCACACACACACACACACAAACACATCACGCAGGCTAATCCCTTAAAGGGGGCTTAAGGACACCTCTCAGAAGTGTGATTCCTGCAGGAGATGCCCTAGGCAACTTCACTCGGGTAGTAATTAGCATTGTCTGCCCATGAAACCCAGACAATTACTCCATTACAAAGAGAGGGAGCAGGGGAGTATGGTGGGAAAAGGTTGGAGCAGAATGAAGGGAGGAAAGAGGGAAAATATAGGAGGGGTGGTGATGAAGGGGTATCATTACAGGACATTTAGCTAAAACCTGAAAGAGGGAGGAAGGGAGGAGGGCAGGAAGAGAAGGACGAGGTGTAGCATATTAGACCGATACAGGTGAGAAAGAGAAAAAATACCCCATAGCAAGATATCTATGTCACATAGCCTGGGTCCATCCAGGCTGTGCTGTAGCCTATCACACAATGTGCCAACTCAGTCATGATAGCTGAGAGACTTTCTCAATTAAATTATTCCGTCTCTAATCATCTACACAATTTAAGGCTGTGGCGCATTTGATTAAAATGGACACCATTTAATAACCTGGCCCCAAAATGAATACACCTAAAGATGAAATAATTAAAACTGCAGGAAGATAAGATTCCTATCAATCGCTCCTTCTCTCCTTTTTACCCACTTATTTTCCAGACCAATTGGATGTGCTTTAATTGGACAACGGTGGAGGAAAGTGAAAAAGTGAAAGAACGAGTGAATTAATAAATGAGAGTTGAATAAGAAGACAGGTTTGGCGAGAGCGTGTGCATGGGGTAACTGAACGTTGAATGGATGGATGAACTAATAGGCTTGAGGACAGAAAGACAGATGGCTGGACTGGCGAAGGGATAGATAGATGGATAAACAAATATATAAGCAAGTGAAAGAAAGAAAGAGAGAAGGAGCGATGGCCTCCACTGTTGACTTTGCATGTGTGGTTTGGGACACAGGGGAGAGAAGGGCTAGGCGACATAAAGACCAGCAGGACCTGGGTGAGTCTGGATGTCTCTTAACCTCCAGTGAGACATAAAAAGAGCGTATGCTAAATGTAAATGTTCCCTGGCCTGTACCATTCAATTATACAGCAGAAACATCATAGCACTCTAGTTATGAGGCCCTTGGCTCCTCTAGGGTTTATCTGTGGCCCAAGGGGGACTCTTGCCTAACCTACAGGCCTATTTGCTGCCCGGCATGTGGCCCCCCATACTGTGCTCCTGAGGGACCCCCTGCATGGCCCTTAGCGTAAGTAGGAGAGCTACAGGGACAGAGGCCTTTAAACAAGGCCCTATTTTGTGTGTGTTCGTTGTCATCTCCACTTGCATGTGGATCATGGTAGAGCTCCTGTGACGCTCAGGTGGTAGTGCAGTGGAAATGAAGCGTGATGCTGCACACTGGGAGGCCGAGATTACAGAGAGTTACAGTATGACAGAACAGCAGCCTCCTCCATGGCCATGGTGTTTCCTCGATCACGACACAGATTAGAGAGAGTGTGTGTGTGTGTGTTGTAAGACCAACCAGCTGACCCAGACACATGTCTCTGGCATGCTACCAGCCTAGCTAACCTAGCCACCATCCTATCGCCCAGATTAGCCTCAGCCACTTAGACAGCTACGGCAAGTCATTCATTTCAGTACAATATGAAACACCAGATATTCATTCCTGCATACTCAGTTTATTCCTCTTAAGTGAGTTAGCTGATTGGGTAAAGATGAGCTGTTGGTGGCAGTGAGAGTGCACCAAATTGAAATTGAAATCTGTTGAATAGCCGGCCAAGACGGCAGGGTCTGCATACCAGCGGAGCAAGAGATTAAACACATTCATTCTACATGAAATTAAAAGTGGGGGAGTGTAATGTGTGTGTGTGAGAGAAAGTCTGTGTGTGCGTGAGAGGGTTGGTACAGTGCCTTCAGAAAGTATTCATACCCCACGACTTATTCCACATGTTGTCGTGATACAGCCTGAATTCAAAAATGGATTAAATAACTAACATTCTCACCCATCTACACACAATACCCCATAATGACAAATGTATTGAAAATTAAACACATGCATATCTAATTTACATAATTATTCACACTCCTGAGTCAATAGAATCACCTTTGGCAGCGATTACAGCTGTGAGCCTTTATGGCTAAGTTTCTAAGAGCTTTGCACACCTGGATTGTAGAATATTTGCCCATTCAAAAGTCATGTAAAACACTACGCAAATTATTATGTGACTTGTTCAGCACATTTGAACTCTTGAACATAATTAGGCTTGCCATAACAAAGGGGTTGAATACTTATTGACTCAAGACATTTCAGCTTTTCATTTTAATACATTTCTAAATTTCTAAAAGCATAATTCCACAATATGGGGTATAGTGTGTAGGCCAACATCTACATTTGATCCATTTTAAATTCAGGCTGTAACAACAAAATGTGGAAAAAAGTCAAGGGGTGTGAATACTTTCTGAAGACACTGTGTGAGTGTGTGAGTGTGAGACAGAGACAGAGACAGAGACAGAGACAGAGACAGAGACAGAGAGAGAGAGAGAGAGAGAGAGAGAGAGAGAGAGAGAGAGAGAGAGAGAGAGAGAGAGAGAGAGAGAGAGAGAGAGAGAGAGAGAGAGAGAGAGAGAGGGGGGTTGTGTCTGCTACTCTTTTGCAGAGTTGAAACAACCTTTACTACCTTTCATTTTCGCTTTGTCACTTTCCTCCATCCCCCCATCCCTCTATCCATTCTAAGTAGGTAAAATGGCAGTGGTGTGAGTGCCATTCCCTAGCATGTTTCTATGGTTGATATGGTGAGACAGGTCTTCATCGTGGCGGTGAGCCATACAAACGACACACACCGCCTCACGGCATCCCCCGAGGCAAGCACTACCTCTTTTCACCACTCCTTTCATCTCCCCATCCCTCCCCCATTCTGGTCTTATCTTATCTGCGTCATACCTGGTCATGTTGAACTTCACAGCATGAGGTTGGAGAGTGGGTTTGGTTTGGCTGCCCTACATCACACACACACAAAACACTTCTTACACCCACAATAACAAGTGCTATCCTGTTTAAGTCTGTACTGTATGTCAGCTCAACAAAGGGTACTGTACATATATTATTTCATCCACACAAAAAGTAGATGTTTGGTTTTGTGGTTTAATATTATGGATGGAAATCTGTCATTGTATTCATGCCGCCATTCGAGTATTTTCCCCATCACCCTCTATTCTTCATCCTTCGTTCTCAGTGTCATCCCAGAGCCTCCAGTGTCTAGCCCAGCAGACCACAAGACCACCAGACAGTGTTTTCAACCATCACACAGTATTGTTTACCAGCCTGGGTCCACAGAGCTTTGGGGTAATGACCCCTCCACACAGCTCCATACTGCAGGTGAGAGTCAGGAGTCCTGTCAGCATCTTTTACTCTCATCCACAGGGATCAGGACAAACACACACACACACACACACACACACACACACACACACACACACACACACACACACACACACACACACACACACACACACACACACACACACACACACACACACACACACACACACACACACACACACACCAAGTAATAGATGCACATGCACACACTCTTCTACCACAGTGACTAGCAACAACGCTAGATTCATGCAATGGATAGGCCCTACTGTCAGCAAATGTGTCATCTACAGGGACACACATGACTACAATCACTGAGTCAACATACGGCAAAGGAAAAGCTACTGCAGATTTATCCGTCTTTATATAACGGGTGGTTCTAATCTTGGATGCCGATTGGTTAAAACTGTGTTCCAGCCGGTGTCTATTCCGTAAGTTACCACCGGCTAAGGCTATGACGTTGAAATGCCTATGCACTATTCCATCTGACTGCGCAATCCACTGTCTCGTCAGCCCAGCCAGGCAATGTATGAACTTGATCTCCACTGTAAAAGCCATCTAGACATTATAACACATTTGTTGTAGACTAGCGTGTGGTTTTCAATAGCGGGGATTTGTATTAACCTTGCTGTCTGTCCGCCGACATTTGTACATTGTTTCAACACTGAACTTTGATCTCCAGCTGTCCCATAGCAATGAACGTGTCGGGAGTAGGGACGAGACACACAGTCTGGCAGCTTTTCTTAGCCAGTCGAAATCATGAAATCAGCATCATTTTTATGGATATATACAAAGAAATGTCAATAGAAAAACACAAAATGCAGCTAGTTTGCGGTCATTTCAGCTTCAGTTTGACACTGAGCAGTGTCCCTGTGAGAGAGCACATTTTCTATGCCAGGCAAAATCGCGCAACATTAGCTCATTGTTATGGATGTATCCCCCCAAAAAAATCTATAGAAAACAGCATAAACAAATGCAAATGCAGCTACTTTACCGTTATTCTGGCTGCACTGATTGACGTGACTGTGTTAGTCAAAGTTGGCTAGCTAGCAAGCAAGGGATAAGAACGTTGCCAGCCATCATGGCAAAGGGACATTTACTGTAGAACAAAAATGCTTAATGACTGGGTCACGTCTCTGGCAAGCCAACCAATAGAACGAACGACCAGCCGGCTTGGGTAGCAACCCTACATTTATGCCGGGACTATATCTCGTGTAAGGTTTAATCAAAATAACTTTTTACTTAAAATATGTCAATCAATTGCTGAATATGTTGGTAACCCGTTGCATGAAATTGATAATGCTTTCGAAGCCAGAGGATATATTGGCACGGTTTGCCAGCCCTAGACTTAATCTCAGGCCTAACAACACCCGTGCCAATATATCCTACAACCACCGGCTTCGAGGGAATTATCACTTAAGTATACTGACAACCAGAATTAGATGTGTGGATTGATGTAAAGATTGACTGATGGCCGACTCACTTAACACAAATGCATAATTTGTAAATGATGTCTGAGTGTTGGAGTGTGCCCCTGGCTATCTGTAAAATTTTAAAACAAGTATATTTTAGCAATTACATTTACTTTTGATACTTAGGCATATTTAAAACCAAATACTTTTAGACTTTTACTCAAGTAGTATTTTACTGGGAGACTAACTTTTACTTGAGCAACTTTCTATGAAGGTATCTATACTTTTACTCAAGTATCACAATTAGGTACTATTTCCACCACTGACTAAGTCTACTTCTTGCTGAAGCTTCGGAGATAAAATAGATCAGAGAGAACGAGAGAACGAGAGAGAGTGAAAGGGAGTTTAAAGTGTTCTGTCCAGAGCCTAGACCGGACGGACCCTGGTGCCCAACTCAGCACATTTAAGACTAAAGAGGATCTTAAGTGGGCCCTCAGACAATCTCCTGCACACAAAGTAGACAGCACTGACCTCACCTAGATTCTGCTGGCAGACAATCCCTTTTGAGTTGAGATTAACAGTCTGTGTTAAAGAATAAAAAATGAATCAAAGCTTCTGTTTGTGATGCTTTATCTAATTTCCACAACGAGATATTTGTTTACGACAGAAACTGGGCCTGTGTGTGTGTGTGTGTGTGTGTGTGTGTGTGTGTGTGTGTGTGTGTGTGTGTGTGTGTGTGTGTGTGTGTGTGTGTGTGTGTGTGTGTGTGTGTGTGTGTGTGTGTGTGTGTGTGTGTGTGTGTGTGTGTGTGTGTGTGTGTGTGTGTGTGTGTGTGAGACGTGTGTGAGGCATTTTGGACTGCCGCCCCACAAGTGTCTGACTTTACTGTACAATTCAGTTCAATGACTTGCGCTGCTGCCTAACCCTTGTGAAGTATGGTAACCTTGTACTCTTGATATTGAGCGAAAGAGGCCCACGGTCATGTGTCCAGCAGTCATATTTCTCCCCATATTGCATTATTCACATTCGGACCTTAATTACTTAGTTCGCTACCTCACTCTGAGACAACGGTCAGTAATTCAGAGAATCAGAGGGAGGGAGGGAGGGAGGGAGGGAGGGACGGACAACAGCATGAAGAGCATTTATTTAGGAGTGAACCTCAGCGGCCACGTGTTCGAAAGCATATTTATTCTGCTCTCATGAGTCACAGTTCATCCATAGTGATGTGTTGTTATTGATTGAGTAGGAGAGCACAGCCTGTGGCCAGTTTGACCATTTAGAATGACTGAGTTGGTGGCTAGCATGGAGCAAACGAAAGATTAAATGGCTTAATATCTACAATCAGTGCATCTTCCTGCACTCTATCCACAAAATAAATATGTGCACTACTATGTAGTCAACTCCCCTGACCTTACAAACATATGGACAGATTAACCTAGACCCATGGAATGATGTTAAATTCTGGACTTGAACTTTCACCTGTACTATATGGATCAGCCCTGTTTGCAGTTGACTTATTTGTATATTCATGAAAATGTATTGCCGCTGATATCTCTGTCAGCTGGAGAGGAGAACAGACCGGTCTTCAATGAAGACAATTACACGCATTGGAGGCGCTCAACCAAGTCCACCCTGTGTCCTCCTTCTCTACATCCCTCTCTCTCTCTCTCCCTCTCTTTCTGACGCTCTCGCTCTCTCTCGTTCTCTGTCTTTCTGTCTCGCGCTCTCTCCTTTCTCTCGCTTTCCCTCTGTCTGTCATTTTGAAAGATGATAATACAGTCCCACAATTCAAAGACAGGGTCAGGCCTTTCATATCAGGTATGATAACTATCACTTGTCACTGACAGACAGAAAACAAAACATAAACATTTGGAAGTCTGAAAAACAGATACAAATCCCTTTCATTGGAGAGCAGGCTTCGCTTAAGTTATATAATACCCTTAAAGCCTACACCTGAGTGCATGGGTGTGTGTATGTGTCCATGCTGAACCAGGGATGGAGATTAGGGGGGGCGATGGATGGGAACGTTCTGTGCTCTGTAGAGAGAAGCACATTGCTTACTCATCTCTTCACTCCTTCCCCCCTGACTTTACAGACTGATACACCCCCCAGTAACATACACACACATACACACACACACACACACACACTGGCCCCCCTGCCAGGGTCAAATAAGCATTAAGTCCACCTCATGTCATCTCATCACTTCTAATTAGTTGCAGAAGATTCATATTATTGTGGCCATTTTAATTACAAGACTCTTCAACGTTCCCCTATCACACACACACACACACACACACACACAAACATGCTCAAAGGAGTGACTGTATTCAGAAACCAAGAGAGAGAAGTGGCGCGCGGTAGGGAGCGAGCGGTGGAGGGGAAATTGCGCTGTGCTGTTCTGAAGGGGATCAGCTGTCAACTTAGCTAATTATTCCCATTGAAAACCCCAGCTACATTTCACAGCTTACGTCGGACGGAATCATTTGTGCCGACCTTATCCGTGACTTTAGGGAAATAAACATTCAATTCATAATTTTACCGGCCCCTTTTTTCTCTTCCTTTTTTACCCTCCTCTTCAGCTCTCCTCTAATTTTGACGATTCATTTCAACCGTTGCAGTTCACAAGCCTGTATAAGCTTAATTCTAATGCATATTAGTGTATTAGTGGTGTAAATCCATACCCCCCCCACACACACACAAACAGACATTCTTATAAACACACAATGCCAAATTGTGTGCATGTTGATATGCGTGTGTGTACTCAGGTGCCAATGTGAGATAGTGTGAGGCTAGCATAGCGCCATCCTAACTAAATCCTCATTGTAAAGCATACAATATCAGGTACTGTAAGATAGACATAACCACTTTAGCCAGTGTCTGTGTACACTAGACAACAGCACCTCTCTCTCATGGTCGATGCTAACGTGATTAGCGTGGCGGTAGCCTTGGACCAGAGACACACCTATAATTCACTTAAGAAGTAGCCAGCCTGTTTGATGCATCTCTCTGGCCTGTGTGTGTGCGTGCGTGTGTGTTTGTGAGTGCATGGACATGTGTAATGTGGAGCATCTACAACCACTGAGCATAATACAGTTATGAACATGTGAGGATGCATTTACAGTCATAACACCCCCATCGGCCGACACAACGAATGCGGACAGGCCTACGTTTGTTTACATGCGTGCATTATTGGAAAAGGTTTCTCTATGCAAGTTGCTAGCGAATGACTCGTCACTTTCACAATGTATTGTGATTCTGAAACTGTGCACTTATTCGCTGGCCTCATGCGAAGTGGCAGTACAGTAATAGTCAGGTCAGAGATGTGCTGTGAAAGGCTGACATTTAAACAGCAGGCTCCTAAGCCCTTTGTCCCATGGGCATTTACGCCAGGTCCGTGTGTACGTGGCACCTTGCTTCATGGTATATGGATGACAGCCAGTCATTGCAAATAAGAATTTGTTCTTAATTGACTCGCGGCAGTTTAAAAAAAATGCTGAACACTATGTGTTTGCACACCCACCTCGGCCCAAGTACACTTGTTAATCACAAAAACACACAGATCTTCTCTCACGCACCTATCCAACCCACCCACATATCTCATCCCACCCACACATCTCCCATTGCCCAGTTCACACACCTCAGACTCACACACTCACCTACCTTATTGGAGCAGAGCCACCCACACTCTTCACTTCAAGTTTCACTGTAAACAGGTAAATATTCATGGTCAATAGCCTTGCCTCCAAATCCACATCGCTCTCCCTCAAACCATTCATTAACCAAGTTAAAAACATGTTTTTTTCAGCTTTTTTCTGTGAGTGGAAAAACCATCCTTCACAACTCTCTGCCCTGTGTGTTGTCAGCAGGACCTTGAGGATGGTAGCAGGAGAGGAAGGGATAGTAAATCTGCTAGCGTAGATCCCAAGGACGTCTGACCCTGGCCTGCTATATTTCCCCTGGCGTCCGGTGAACGCCGTAGCACAGGATGTCCTAGAGAATGAGCTCCATAAGCAATACACAGGCCACTAATACACAGGCCTCTTCCTGGGTGCCTGGTGGCTGCATCCACACACACAGGAACAATGCAATCATGGGCCTGACAGCCTCTGACACTTGTACAGTGGGGCTCATCTATTTACCTGTCTCACCTCCTCTGTGTGGGTTCCATTCTGGTTTTGTCAAAGCCCTCGATGAAAATACAAGGCATTGGGATGTGCACACGTCTCGGGTAGACTACTAGCTAGTGTTGACAACGCCACATGCTGTTTTTTTTTATTGCATCGAGTAATAAAGTAGACGCGTCTCTCACTGATACAGAGTGGACATTGGAAAAAAAACCTAGACAAGAACCAATTAATTTCCAGTTGGGAGCTAGACACCCAATCAGAGCCTAGACTAGTCTGTAGCTGAAGACACATTCTGGTGACCGGAGTGAGCTCTGCAGTACATTGGACAGCAGCCAAAGGAGACCAACCACAGCCAAAGACAGCACACCCAGCGAACAGCTACCACAATGGAGTGGCCTAGTGACCTTACAATGTCCCCTCTATCTTTCCAAGCCAAACAGGCTTTGACACAAACAGGCTTGGACAGTCTCGCCCATTACTCCCGCCTTCAAATGGGGGGGCAACAGTAAAGAGAGACAGTGGGAGAGAGGGCTCTCCTACTGTCTCCATTTACTATTGCCCCCCCCCTCTCTCCCACTGTCTCTCTTTACTGTTGCCCCTCCCACATTCGAATGCCCTATAGACATTGACCCCCCCCCCCCCCCCTTGTCTCCTCTGATGTAAAGGATCGTGGGGTAGGAGGGAGAATGGGGGACGGCGACACGGCAGTGTTATTATTATATTATTAGCGGCGGCGGGGTGGCCCCAAACCCATCATGATAAATGACTAGCCATTAATTGGATACGGAGGATGCCGCTTCCTGCTTCTGACACCGCAAGTCCTCGCCGGCGCTGTCGTGACGTTCACGGCCCGACAGACTGGCGAGCAAGCCCCGAGATTTTCAATGAAATAATTCCCCCAAATGACAGAAATAACATTAATTTCTCCGGGAGGTGGCATGGCAAGCCGATTATGGCGCAATGATATAACACTTGCATATAAACAGATGATTACAAAGCTGACAATGGGCGTCTGAGTGAAGACAAGGGAACGGAAATAAGTTGGGGGTTTGTTCAGAGGCGGAACAAAACAACTGTGTCTCTCTGTGCCTGCAATGACTTGGCATTTATCTTTTGTTTTTCTTTTCTATTCTCATACAGAGGGAAAGGGTTTATGCACACACAAACAAGGAATAGACACACTTGCGCACACACACACTTTCACGCACATAAATACATACAATTGGAAAGGATAGAAAGAAAAGCAGCTGTGAAAACAAAGGCTCACACCATTGGAGATGATTTGAGAGGAAATGTGTTGGGATTTTTTACAGCTCTCCGCCTGTCAGTTGTATTGAAGCCTCAGTCCTGGTGGAACACATGCACCCGCTGCAGGCTAGCTTGCTACACATACAATATTTATCTCTGCCTCTCCCATCTCTCTTTCTGTATCTCTGTCTGTCTGTATCTCTCTCTCTCACACTCGCACACACACACACACAAACACCACCAGTGGCATAGCGCAAGGTCCAAGCAAGCTGCCATGGGTCAGAGAGAATATGTTGCCGTTTTAGAGAAGATGTCCTGTTATTCTACACATTTTGCCATGAGTTTAAGATACAATTTTGCAGTTTTCAAGCTAACGTAATTCCCCCCCAAAATGTAATGGCTTATGATTTGTTCATATATTATCTGGGGGTTGTGGCCCCCTTTCCTTGAGGGGGGTTGTGCTACACCAGTGACGCACACACCTGAATCAACACTCTGACCTGATTGAAACAGCTGCCTTCTCTTCCGCATGCCCAATGGTATTAGCAAGAGATTTAGGGACGAATGAAAAGCTAGCTAAGCCTCTCGTCTTCATGACACCAACGATATAAATGGGAAACACTTGCTCCTAAACACTGGTCTGCGTCAGTTTTGAATAGAACCACTCGAATTGTCCTCATTTGTGCTTCTTCCTGCATGCATGTTTTTGTGTATGTACACACACAAGTATGTGTTCCTTTAGGCAGAGTGCCCCCAAGTCTTAGCCCAGCGTTCTATGTTTCTCATTATGGTCCCTGCTCAGATCGTCATACGCTAGCTCTCTAAATTAATCCTCCCCACTCTCCCTCCACCACCACCAAAAACAACACAGCAACACGACGCACAGTGAAAACACTTGAAATCCACTCTCTCCTCCTCCCTCTCTTGCCTCTCTCTCTCTCTCTCACTTTCTTCTCTTTTCCTCCCTCTCCTCATCTTGCTCAGATAAACTATTTTGCCTCTGGGCTTTGCATCAAACTCTGGCATCACAAAGGATCATGGTTCTTTATTCATTCAGTTTCTCTTCAAAATCCCCTCCCGAAGCTTACTCATATTGTTGCATGCCACCCAAGCCCCCTCCCTGAGCCTGCCTGCAATAAAACAATTTATTTTGTTCAGGCATTGAGTTCAAACGCCTCACAATGGCTTCTATCAAGTCTCTCTTTTAAATGAATGAGAAGATTATTTCATATATGTATGGACGGAGATAGATTATGAGAAATGACAACGGAGAAAGGTTTTGGCTGGTTATGCAGCCTTGTACGGGGATCAGCGAGTTTAATCCGAGGTAATGCGCATAAGAACAAAACGAAATCAACAAGAGGGAAGAAGAGAGTGAGGGAGAAAATAAATGTACAAATCAAAAACATCAGGAAAATGTGATTTCTCACCCCGGACCATCTGGTCTAAAAGGAGATAATCTGGTGACAGTTTTGATTAATATTAAAGCTACCCGAGCCCATCAGTTCCTAAAATACTATTTTTAAAATGAAGCGAAGTCGTTTAAAGGTGATTTTGGAGAGCTGTGTGTGGACGCAGGGAACAAGTGAAGTGTGAGTGTGTGTATGTGTGCATACGATTGCGTGTGCCTGTGTGACCTGCATGTATATATGTGTGCGCACGTCTGTGTCTGTGTGCATGTGTGTGTGTTTGTGTGAGCGCTCAAGCGTGTGTTTGCCCTCGCCATGTGTTTAGCAGCTCAGGGATTAAGATGATTTACGCGTCGCTGGCATGACTTCAGATTCACAACGTGTGGGGATGAAGGTCCAATCATTCATGTCTCTCTCCCTCTCTCGCTCTCTCTAATAACATTAAAACTTTGAGGCCATTAAATTTAATTTAACTGGCTGAAAGGTTCTAAACCCCCACTCACTGGCCATTAAGGAGCTCTGACATCTAGCTTGGTTTAATGGATAACTTTGGTCCACGCCACTCTGTCTCTGACAATACCAGTGGACACCATTAGAACGTCATCTGGTGTTCTGGGTGAGCTTAGGTCATGGCTAAGATAATATAATTGTGCTTCCTATATGTGCATGTGTGCGTGTATGTGCGGGTGTTTGTAAGATAATGAAAACACCAGAGGAAAAAGTGAAGTACATTTAAAAAGTATGAAGCCTTTAACGTATTTCTCCAATCGTGAATTCATTCTGACCATAGGTGCCTCATATGAAATTCCTACTCTATGTGTGGGCGGGAAACTATAGAGTACAGTATATAGCCTACACTATTAGCATTGAGTTAAGCCTCTTAGCACAGTATCTCTGTACAGTAATGTGAATGCCCTGTTCCACCTGTTCGGTGTATAGAGAATACCACATGCAAACGCACATGCACACACACACGCACACACACACACACACACACACACACACACACACACACACACACACACACACACACACACACACACACACACACACACACACACACACACACACACACACACACACACACACACACACACACACACACACACACTCATGCTCCTGGGCTTACGTAAAGGGCGCTATAAGAACACACTTGATTATGTATGAACAGCTCAGGTAGTGTACGGAAGGCAGGTACCGGTGGGACCATGCATATTCAACAGCCCTTCAACGATTACGCAACCTCTCCTCTCACTCTACTCTATCATTGTGTGGAAAACAACAGAGCCCCAAGAAAGTGTGGGGAAACGGAGCTATTAACATCCAATGTCTATCTGAACAGTGTTGGCTGTTGATTACTGTAAGATAAATGACCTAAAATGACCTAGAGTTGTGTCAATCTGGCGTTAAGACTTTAAGCATTGCGGGGATGTGAGATATAATGAATGTGTGTGTGACGTTTGTTTGTGTGTGTGTGTGTGTGTGTGTGTGTACACTACAATATGTTAGTCTCTGTGACTATTGTTCAGATTAAACACAGATGGTTGAGCTTGTATTCCTTGTATGCAGGATGGTAGGGATGATGATTGTAGAATTTAATTCAAATTTGTGTCTCTGTTTATTTGGCTTGGGGGGCTGTTGGGGTGTGTGTGTGTGTGTGTGTGGGGGGGGGGGGTGTTTGGCAGGTGGATGTTTGCTGGTATTGTGAGTGGATTTGCAGGCACATCATCCGTATTAGGATGCTCTGTTCTGTCAGCTCATTGGAGGTGCAGAGGCGTCTTCTGTCAATATGTCAGTCCCTCTGCAATTCTATCTTCTCTTCAAATCAAATATTATTTGTCACATACACATGTTTAGCAGATGTTAATGCGAGTGTAGCAAAATGCTTGTGCTTCTGGTTCCGACATTGCAGTAATATCTAACAAGTAATCTAACAATTCCCCAACTACTACCTAATACAAACATATTTAAAAGGGGTGAATGAGAATATGTACATAACTATATGGATGAGTGATGGCCGAGCGACATAGGCAAGGTGCAATAGATGATATAAAATACAGTATATACTGTACATATGATTTGAGTAATGCAAGATATGTAAACATTATTAAAGTGGCATTATTAAAGTGACTAGTGATCCATTTTTTTAAAAAGCGGCCAGTGATTGTATCTCCATGTAGGCAGCAGCCTCTCTGAGTTAGTGATTGCTGTTTAGCAGTCTGATGGCCTTGAGATAGAAGCTGTTCTTCAGTCTTTCGGTGCCAGCTTTGATGCGCCTGTACTGACCTCGCCTTCTGGATGGTAGCGGTGTGAACAGGCAGTGGCTCAGGTGGTTGTTGTCTTTGATGATCTTTTTTGCATTCCTGTGAGATCGGGTGCTATAGGTGTCATGGAGAGCAGGTAGTTTGCCCCCGGTGATGCGTTGTGCAGACCGCACCACCCTCTGGAGTGCCTTGCAGTTGAGGGCTGAGCAGTTGCAGTACCAGGCTGTGATACAGCCCGACAGGATGCTCTCAACTGTGGCTCTGTAAAAGTTTGAGTTTTGGTTGGCAAGCCAAATTTCTTCAGCCTCCTGAGGTTGAAGAGGTGCTATTGCGCCTTCTTCACCACACTGTCTGTGTGGGTGGACCATTTCGGTTTGTCGTTGATGTGTACGCCGAGGAACTTAACGTCCCACTTTCTCCACTGCTGTCCCATCGATGTGGATAGAGGGGTGCTCCCTCTGCTCCTTCTGAAGTCCACGATCATCTCCTTTGTTTTGTTGACATTGAGTGAGAAGTTGTTTTCCTGACACCACACTCTGAGTGCCCTCACCTCCTCCCTGTAGGCTGTCTCGTCGTTGTTGGTAATCAAGCCCACTACTGCTGTGTCGTCTGCAAACTTGATGATTGAGTTGGAGGCGTGCATGGCCACGCATCGTTCACCGAATAGGGATTACAGAAGGGGGCTTAGCATGCACCCTTGTGGGGCCCCAGTGTTGAGGGTCAGCAAGGTGGAGATGTTGTTTCCTACCTTCACCACCTGGGGGTGGCCCATCAGAAAATCCAGGACCTAATTGCACAGGGCGTAGTTGAGGCCCAGGGCCTCCAGCTTGATGATGAGCTTGGAAGGTACTATGGTGTTGAATGCTGAGCTGTAGTCAATAAACAGCATTCTTACATGGGTATTCCTCTTGTCCAGGTGAGATAGGGCAGTGTGCAGTGTGATGACAATTACATTGTCTGTGAACCTGTTAGGGCGGTATGCAAACTGAAGTGGGTCTAGGGTGGCCGGTAAGGTGGAGGTGATATGATCCTTGACTAGTCTCTCAAAGCACTTCATGATGACAGAAGTGAGTGCTACGGGGCGGTAGTCATTTAGTTCAGTTTTCTTTGCCTTCTTGGGTACAGGAACAATGTTGGTTCCATGAAGCATGTGGGGACAGCAGACTCGGATAATGAGCGATTGAATATGTCTGTAAACACACCAGCCAACAGGCCTGCGCATGCTCTGAGGACACGGCTCGGGATGCCGTCTGGGCCAGCAGCCTTGCGAGGGTTAACACGTTTAAATGTTTTACTCACGTCGGCCATGGAGAAGGAGGGGGGAGTGCAGTTCTTGTTAGCGGGCCGCGACGGTGGCACTGTATTATCCTCAAAGCGGGCAAAGAAGGTGTTTACTTTGTCTGGAAGCGTGACGTCAGTGTCCGTGACATGGCTGGTTTTCTTTTTGTAGTCCGTGATTTCCTGCAGACCCTCCCACATACGTCTCGTGTCTGAGCCATTGAATTGTGACTCCACTTTGTCCCTTTTCCCGACATTTCGCTTGTTTAATTGCCTTGCTGAGGGAATAACTACACTCTTTATATTCAGCCACATTCCCAGACTTCTTTCCATGGTTAAATGCAGTGGTTCGTGGTTTCAGTTTTGCGCGAATGCCGCCATCCATCCACGGTTTCTGGTTAGGGTAGGTTTTAATAGTCACAATGGGTACAACATCTCCAATGCACTTCCTTATAAATTCCCTCACCGAGTAAGCATATAGGTCAATGTAATTCTCTGAGGTTGACCGCAACATATCCCAGACCAAGTGATCAAAACAATCTTGAAGTGTTGATTCCAATTGGTCAGACCAGCGTTGAATGGTTCTAGTCACTTGTACATCCTGCTTGAGTTTCTGCCTATAAGACGGTAGAAGCAAGATGGTGTCGTGATCGGATTTGCCTTGAAACGCATGCCGGCAGATGAAACAAATGTGGAAAGAGTGACAATTGAGAGAAAGCGAGAGAGAGAGAGAGATGGTGAGAAAAAGAGAGAGGGAGAGGGCTAGATAGAGACAACTTTAAAAAGGAGAAGTAGAAAAAAGTGAACCAAGAAAATAAAAACTACATCAGTACTAAAGACAATGATTGAGTGCGTCAAATGGAGCTAAAATAATGTGGCCTTCAAAACATCCAAACATAACTTAATCTACTAATTATCTTTTGACCGTTGTTTATTATAAATCCTCAATTTGAAAAACATTCCTATCTGTCTCACCCTCCAGTCAATCCTGTGTCCATTTTCTACTGCTAAACTGTTAAACGGCCCTACTGACCTGCCGGAGGGCCAGCTTAAGCCAGCGAGGAGAGAAGTCAGAAAGGTATTGTTGTATTGTTCCGGCCCGAGCCATTACTGTCTGTGAGATGGCAAACAAAGAGGGAGAGAGAGGAAAAGGGCACACCTATTGTCTCAAAGCTAGGGCCCCTAAACCAGGTGTGTCTATTTGGGTTTAACGATCAAGCTAATCCTTTTTTCCAGTCCGGGAGAAAGAAACAAAATGCCCCCTCCCTTTTCCTCTAAGTCTCTCTTTTTCTTTCTCTCGGTGTCACGTGACCTTGTGGTGATTGTCTGTTTTTCTTTTTTGCGCTTTTTTTGGGGCGGGATGAATGGAGGTCTGTGGCCCCTTCTTAAGGTATGGTACACTCATCCACCCTTCACAGTGCTTTCATTGTCCAACTGCATATTTCTGTCGGTCTTTTGTGAGGGGATTTCCCCCTTAGTGGACTTGAAAGGCTGAGCCAAGGTAAACAATGAAGGTAAAAAAATAAGGTAAATAATTCTGGCTTGTCACCTCTAGGTGAAAACAAATCCCTCCCAAAAGGGTGGTAACGAAGTGTGTGTATGTCTTCGCTGTCTGTGAGAAACTATATAGCGAGAACAGAACAGGTACTCCAGAATAAGAAGAAATACACAGAGAAACGTTGAATTATGGAAAAGGACTCAAATAAAAGGTATCAAGTCACAGAGGCAAAGGAACATCAAACACATCCATTACTATGTCAATGCAAATTCATCTCAACACAACAGTGAAATGTTCCAGCACACAAAAATGATTTTCCAATTGTCATACATTATGTTTTATTTTACTATAAACCTGTGCCAATTTATTCCCTGACCTAGCACTCTGTTGGTGACATGTCATTTCAAATCACAATGCAACTTCAAATCCCCCCATTTGAAAGAGAGAGAGAGACTGAGATAGAGAATGTAGCCTATTCGCCTGGAATAAAGAATATAATGTATTTTTTTCTTCTTCTCCGTTTATTGACATTCAATTGAAGTATGCCTCCCTGTGTATGAGTTATATAAGTGTGTGACTGTGCAAAAATTTTGTGCACACTTGCATGTGAGTTTTCCAAGTTTCAAGTTTCATTAGTCGTACAGCATGCACACGGTATGCACCTTCCAACTAAATGCTTACTTGCGGATTCCTTCTCGACAATGCAACAACAATAAGAAATAATAAAAGGTAAGACCATGAACATAAAGGAAATGGCTCAGTAGAATTGAATAAACATTTATGCATAAGTATAACACAGGAAGGCACAATTTATAGTACACTATCAGAGAAAGGGGGCAGCAATTGTGATGAATGTGTAACATGAGTGTATATAAGTGTGTGTGTGTGTGTGTGTGTGTGTGTGTGTGTGTGTGTGTGTGTGTGTGTGTGTGTGTGTGTGTGTGTGTGTGTGTGTGTGTGTGTGTGTGTGTGTGTGTGTGTGGGTGTGTGCTAAGGTGCGGATAGTCAGTGCAGGTGGTCAGTCAAGTTCAAGTGTTCAGCCATCTGATGGCTTGTAGATAGAAACTGCCTCTGAGCCTGTTGGTATCAGACCTCATGCTCCAATACCATCTGCCCAATGGTCAGGGAGTGAAGAGCTCGTGGCTGTGGTGTGTGGGGTCCTTGAGGATGCTGCAGGACATTCCTGTTTCCGTGCCATGCCATGACGCAACCGGTCAGGACACTCTCGATGGTGCAGTGGCAGTATTTGGAAAGGACCCGGGGGATGGCATGCCATTTGAAGTAGTGGCGCTGTTGTGCCCTCTTGACAACAGTGGTGGTGTTGTTGGTCCAAGTCCGTGGTGATGTGCATGCCAAGGAACTTAAAACTGTTGACTCTCTACTGCAGTCCTGTTGATGTGGATCGGGGCGTGTTCTTTCCTCTGCTTCCTGAACTCAACAATCAGCTCCTTCCCTTATCTCCTTCTTATAGGCTGCCTTGTCATTATTGGTTATCATGCCTACAACCGTGGTGTGGTCAGCAAACTTGATTATGGAGTTGGTGTCGTGCACTTGGACAATGGTAGTCTGCGTGAAGCAAGTGGGGACTACAGCCTGGGACAGGGACAATTTGAAGATGTCTGAGAAGACGCCAGCCGGCTGCTCGGTGCACACTCTGAGGACGCGGCCAGGGATGCCATCTGGGTCGCCCGGCTTTCTAAGTATTCACTCTTTTGAGTTTTCCTCAAGTCAGCCTCAGAGAGTGAAAGCACCTGGTTGTCCGGAGCAGTGACAGCCTTCCTGGATGGCTCGGTATTATTTGCCTTGAAGCGAGCATAGAATGTGTTAAGTTCGTCTGGGAGGGACACATGCACACACTCACTCACAAATGTCACCATTCACACATACATACATACGTTTTCCTTTTCGTAAACAAGAAATACTGCAATACACCGAAGAACAAGCACGTATGCCGTCCTTTCTCCACACACTGCTACTCCCACTCACAACCACAAAGAAACACAGACACAAACGGGTCATCTAAAGTTGGCTGAAGTAGCGTGAATTGGCTTTGAGGCTTCATAAAACATGCATGTACTAATGCTAGTCTTTATGTGCACTTCATGCCTCCTGTACACTAAGGAGGCCAGCTAGAGTAGAATGGGAAATGGAAAGAGCCTTGATAAAAAAATAAAAAAAACTCTTTCAGAAAATACGCAAAACCATATGGAGTACTCTATAGCCATTTTGAACAATACACTCTGTGCAACATTGCCCTCTGTGTCTACTGTGACTCTTGGATATTTTGTGAAAGCTTAGAAAATGAAAATATATTCCAATACTATGAATGTAGGAGGGAAAGAAAATTGTAAAAGCAGCATATAAAAAGTGGTATAATACTACCTGCTGGCATCAGGTTTTCTTCAAGGCCTATGTGACCCTGAGCAATTGAGTTCCGTAACTGAAGGAAAACCCACCAAAAAAAGGAAATAAGAAACCTTGTCAGTAGGGAAAGGGAGTAATGAAATTCCACAGGAACAAATCGCTGGGTTATTGTGCCTCCTGGACAAATGGTTGTCGGTGTGTGTGTCTGGACAAGTTGTTGTGTGTGTACTATATTAACCCCTGGGGGTGTCCCCCTGTGTTCAAGAAGGTCACCCTATATAGCGTGAGACTACCGGTCTATACACACTACTCCCCAAAACCACCCACATGGAATTGCCCTGGGGCAGAGAGACACCTACGGTAAACTATGTTATCTTAATCATTTCACCAGTCACACCTCCTTCCATCTCAAAATACTAGTGTCCTCAGAGAGAGAAAGAGTGAGGGGAGGAGACGGAGAGAGAAAGACAGAGAGAGAGAGAAAGAGAGAGAGAGAAAGAGAGGGATAATCCTCTTCTCCCATTGTTAGATGCTTTCATCTATTTTCATAAGGGGAGAGGAGGAGAGTAGGGGGGGAGAAGGATGAAAAATAGGGAAGAAGAAATGATCTGTGCCATAGTGGTATTGTTGCTCTGAGAATTTGATGCATCTCTTTTGACAAACACACACACAAACACGCATAATATGCACATTTCACGCACACACGGACGGACGGACGCACGCACGCACACAGACTCCATCCTGCTCTCCACCGAAGCGCCCGTGGTCAGTAATATATCTTGATACAGGGACAGATTTATTTGGCAAGCCTGCCAACTGGAGAACTGCATTTAAAAAAAAAGCTGTCAAACGGAAACTGTGAGAAAGGAAACGGAAAGAAAGTGTCACGATTCTTTCCTCTTATTCGGAGGGGATGTGGAAGGTTCAGTCGTGACAGTGAAGAAACGGGAGGTGGTGAGATGCAATGCAACATTCATCCTACCCATTTATTCTGCATTATCTCTATCAATTCAATTCTCTGTCCTCGGTCGGACACAGAGATCAATACATGTAAATATGGACAGACACACACACACACACAAACACAGACCCTAGGGATGGGTATAGATATAGAACATCAAGTCACTGTGATTTTGGGCAACAGCCAGCCAATCAGGTTAGCATTTCTTTATTCATACAATTCTCCAATCAATCAACCTGCTTAAAATGTGTGTGTGTGTGTGTGTGTGTGTTAATTTCTCTGAGGTAATTAAAGTGATCTGATGGCTGATGTGATAGCAGGTACTTCGAAGTCTGGCCACAAACCCCAGATCAGCTCTGAGCACTTTGTCACTTACCTAAAAGGTCTCTGAGCCAGGGGCCAAGCCCTGTCTTTAATACTAATCAAACACACACACACACAAAACACACACACGTGCATCACCAGGACTAACGCTGCCACAGGGCTACAACGTTCTGTGCAGGTCCTTGATCAGTCACTTTGTCATTCCAAGTGTGTGTCAAAGGGGCTTTGGTGTGCGTATGTCTACAGCACATACATAGGCCTACGCACCGTGATTTAAGTAGTGCTTGAATTCAGGTTGTTTCTATTAGTGGTTGAAGCCTTAGCCAGCAACAGAATCACGGTTCCTCCACAGTATTCAATCCTTGGGGTCATGCAAGCCATGTCCTGTCTATGAATGGATATACAAACAAGTTCACCTACTGTATGATATGACAATACATTAAAACCTCTCATTGTGACAATGTCTGAATCAATGCAACACAATAAACCACTTCAAATGCTACGGGCCTCAATGTTCTTTCTGTGAATGTGCTTAAGAGTTGAAGTGAGTGGGGTTAAATGCCATGGGTTCAGGGTCGGTCACTGGTGGTTTCCAGCTTCCTACTGGCTTATTCTCTTGTAAGAGACATTAAGTGAAGGGAGCTTTAGGAGTGGAAGGTTATGATGACATGAGAAGACACTGGGAAGAGACTGAAATGGCAAAGGTTAAGCCACAGTCAAGCTGTTATGCACTCACACGCAGAGACAAAGAAACCCAGGGAAGCACACACCCACAGTCACACATAGAGAGACAAAGATATATAAACACACGTGAATACACGCAACACCGACACATGTCAAAAGCACTCAGATGCAATTAAAACAAAGCAAGACACATGCCCTAAACATGCCACAAAAGGTCAAGTAGAGAGGTGGTATGTTCACATACAAGCTTACAGTTGCAAACAACACACACGTTTATCCGAACACACTGAACCCATTGACAAACATCCACTCTCATTTGTCAAAAGTAGACCAGACTTCAGCTATGGCAGAGAAATGAAGCAGATATCCTCCCTCTCTTTCTCCTTCAGGCAAATTCCTGTAGACCCTGTCAGCATCTGAACTAACTGTTCTTCTCCAAACACACGTACACTCGCACACACACAAACCTAAAACATTGTCTACTATTGACCAATTTTGGTAATCACACAGTGAATGAAGTCAGTTCTTGTATATTGGTTTTAAGCAGGTCCGTTCTGGTTTTGGTTTGTTGTATGGGCTTTGGAAAATCTTGTTCACCTATTCCGCCCTCGTTTGAATTTTCTGCTGTATCGTACATTTGATTGTTTGCTATAATCACGGCCACATACCTTCACCGCCAAATTAAATTGCCGGCAACTGGAAGCCTTTGAGAAATTCCAGGGAACAAACACCAGAGCTAAGCCAGGGCTAAAGGGAAACACATTGCTCAGGTTATTACATACAGATGACTGCTATACCTCTGTAGGTACCTCTGCGTGTGCACATGCATGTGTATATTTGGTATTTTTGACAGGGAGTCATGCTGAGACCAGGTGAGCCCTGTAGAAAAAAATATACACATCAATACACAAAAAGCAAAACAGTATGTGCATCTATACAGTACATGTATATATAGTACTATACTATATATACAAAGCCTTGTGCCTTGTGTATAACTCTATATTTCAGCGCGCTCTCACCATGTTCCTCAAGCTGGATCATTCTCTATTATTTGATTTTCTCTCCTTCCCTCTCTCTGTGGCTATCTATCCGCCCCTGGTGTAGTTCTTTGGCATGCAGCCCCATGCAGCCTGTGTTGTGAGGCCCTCCTTCGCACTTCCATACCCTCCTGAGAGAGACACTCAGCTAGAGCAAGCCTTTCTTAAAGCACAGAGACCTCATGCCTATTCCCCCACCACACAGCTCTGCCAAACTAATGCTGATGGGGCAACACACTGGGGACAACACACACACAGACGTACACGTGTCCAGAAATACACACGTATACACAAAGTCAGACACGCACACATATGCATGATACAACGCCAAATACTGAAGAGTAAAATTACACAGATAGCTATATACCTGGAGTGTACAAACCATTAGGAACAACTGCTCTTTCCATGACATAGACTGACCAGGTGAAAGCTATGATCTCCTATTGATGTCACCTGTTAAATCCACTTCAAAAGGGAGGAGACAGGTTATAAAAGGATTTATAAGACTTGAGACAATTGAGACATGGATTGTGTATGTGCGCCATTCAGAGGGTGAATATGCAAGACAAAATATTTAAGTGCCTTTGAACGGGTTATGGTAGTAGGTGCCGGGCGCACCAGTTTGAGTGTGTCAAGAACTACAACGCTGCTGGGTTTTTCATGCTCAAGAGTTTCCATTGTGTATCAAGAATGGTCCAACATACAATGGACATCCAGCCAACTTGACACAACGGTGGGAAGCATTGGAGTCAACATGGGCCAGCATCCCTGTGGAACACTTTTGACACATTGTAGAGTTCAATAACCGACGAATTGAGGCTGTTCTCAGGGCAAAAGGGGATGCAACTCAATATTAGGAAGGTGTTCCTAAAGTTTTGTACACTCAGTCTATACTGCCTTATGCAAACAGATAAGAGAGAGAGAAGAGACAGATGGACAACACACATAGACAGACAGAGGATGATATGCAGGTGGCAACTACCCTCTTGATTGGTGAGCTGGGTACCCCCTGTGCCATGTGTCTCACACTGAAGTTGACATGGCACCAACTGTGCCCCATCTCTGCCAACACAGCCCCCCGACGCGTCAACGCGCACCGACATACACCTCCCCCGCCCTGCGGCCTCCACCCCATTGAACATGTTTACCGCACGTAAACATGCATGCACACACACACACACACTCGCACACACACACACACACTCACGCAAATCTAATTGTGCTAATGCAGAGAGAGAAAGAGCGAGAAAGCGAGGAGAGACGCCTGAGAGATAGAAAAGAGGATGGGAGGAGAGAAGAAAATAGAACAAAGGGAGGGAGAACAAGAGAGAGACAGAGTGAAGGGGAGAGACAGAAGGACAGAAACAGAGAGGAGGGGGAGGACTTGGCTGAGCGCCTCCAAGGCGTTTGTCTTCATTGAAAACTGGCCCACCTTTCCCCCCTTCTCCCGCTGAAACGAAGAGAGATTGAGGGAGCAAAGCAACAATAAATAAGAAAAAAAAAGAAAAAAAAGCAGGAACATTTCAAATCAACATCTGTCGCGGAGGGTGATTTTTCTCCCAAATAGCATGTGCCAGTGTGATTCGGAAGCGGGCCAAATTGCTAGTTGACGCTTGGTTGCACCCAAAAGGTCCAGCCGTATACAAAGGTTTGGTAGGACTGTACTGTCCCTCATTCACAAAACAGACATGTTTCCTTCCAATGTGGCTTGAAAGACCATGCTAGTCCCTCTGTGTTGCCCACAAGCCCGTGCCTGTCTATTTCTGTCAATCCATAGACATAGTGGAAACGATATGAAAGAATACATTGTAATACTCGACTAGGAGTGGCAATATTTGAGGTGAAAACCTATTTCCCCCCCAAAAAAACATCGGTGTCTTTTCCTGTGGTTCTTCTATATTCACTATTCCTGGAATGACTACAGCTCTAGCTTACCTGTTTCTTACTATAAGCAGATAGTGAACTCAGACTTATAACAATGAAAGGGGCTAAATGTGAAGTGAAAAATATGTCCCTCCAACAAAATGGCCACCTTCTTCTCTGTGGTGCTTCTCTTTGTACTAGTCTTAGAATGGCTGCAGCATCCCTACTCTAATCTCCCCCAGACCTAGATAAATCCACCTCGGTCGGAGTGGGAGTCAGTCTGTGCTTCGGTACACACAAACACCACAATGCTCGGTGTGTGTGTGTGTGAGTGTGTGTTTCTCTTCCACAGCTCAGAGCAGAAAGCCAACCTCTGGAGCATGGGTTTTTAATCTTTTTAGTGTTTCTTCTTTTCTTGTACTATTTTCTGTTACTGACTGAGGTTTAGGAAGGAGACTCTACGCTGTACTGGTAGCTTATAGACTAGCTGGTCTGACTGGCCATTTGTTGTATGGTAGTATGTATACTGTATATGACACCAGCAATTGATTTGAATACCTGCCTGGTTTGCTCCCCCGCCACAAACAGCAGCTTCACCTCACACGCCCTTCGCTCTTTGACTTTCCCTCGATCCTTTTCACTCCCTCGCTCTCTCGCTCTCGCCTCATGATGATGTGAGCAACAGAGGAGTGGAGAACCAAGGGAGGGAGGGAAGGAGAGAGGAGAGAAGAGAAGGGGAGAGGGGCTCTAGGCATACAGTGCATCGAGCTAGCTAGAGACTAAGGATTAACATGGGTAACCGGGATCCCAGGCCTGTCCCAGGAACACTCTTCACATTTCCTGTAAAAAATAAAGACCTGGGAAATGACCATTTTCCCCAATGTCGGAAAAAATGCAGGCCCCACAGAACATGTGCAGTATTAGATTCCCCCCCCCCCCCCCCCAAAAAATGCATTTTTTTTTTACACATTATCAAATAAAATTTCTTTGTAAACAATAGGTGTAGACTAACAGTAAAACGCTTATTTAAGGGCCTTTCCCAACAATGCAGAGAGAAAGAAAATAGAGAAATAATAGAAAAGTAATAACACATAATAATAAAAGTAATACTAAGAACACAATGAGTAACGATAATTTGGCTATATACACGGGGTACCAGTAGCGAGTCGATGTGCAGGGGTACGAGGTAATTGAGGTAGATATGTAGATACTGCATAAGTAGGAATAAAGTGACTAGGGAAAATAATAGACAAAAATAATAGATAAAAAGGATAGATTATTAACAAAAGCAGCATGTGGTGAGTCAAAAAGATAGTGCAAAAAGGGTCAATGAAGATGGTCACGGTAGCTAAACTCAGCAAAAATAAAAAGTCCTCTCACTGTCAACTGCGTTTATTTTCAGCAAACTTAACATGTGTAAATATTTGTATGAACATAACAAGATTCAACAACTGAGACATAAACTGAACAAGTTCCACAGA